>NC_028638.1:24746177-24793606 GCF_001406875.1 Solanum pennellii
TTTTGCAGGAAATCTGTCCAAAGCTGAATGCGGAGATTTTGAGTGAAGAAATGCAGAAGAGACCACCTACGGAGCTTATCACGGTTCGTCGTGCTTGCGACGGTCCGTAGGTGGCAGCGTAGTGCAGCTGCTGAAGGAAGACGGGGAAGTCTGACCAAGTGTGGGGTTACGATGCTTGTGACGGTCCGTCGTGTCTATGCCGGTTCGTCCTGCATGTTCGTCATAAAGTACAGAGAAGTAATCCCAGTACCCATATTCCAAGAGTTGAAGTGTTTCGGAACGAAGACCCTCGACGGACCGTTGTGCCTATGACGGTCCGTCATACTCTCCGT
The DNA here is from genome assembly GCF_001406875.1 of Solanum pennellii. NCBI lineage: Eukaryota > Viridiplantae > Streptophyta > Magnoliopsida > Solanales > Solanaceae > Solanum > Solanum pennellii. Next base: position 24,746,510 of record NC_028638.1, read on the forward strand.
CGAGGGTAATGAAGAAGAGCAGCAGAAGAAATTGCACAAGTATGGGACGACGGAGTCCATGACGGTTCGTCGTGACTACGACGATCCGTCGCGAGGTCCATCGACCCAGCCGTGTTTGGCAGATTTCCAGCAATTAGAATCCTTGTTTAATTAGGTTTTTATTTTCTATAAATAGTTCTAAAAACCTCATTTTTGAGGTTAGACTGGGTATTATAGGTTAGACTCTTAGATTGAGAGACTCTTAGATTGAGAGACTCTTAGATTGTTAGACTCTTGGATTGTTAGACATCATATTATTAGACTCTTTGTATTAGTGTTAGACTTTTGATTATCATTGATTGTTGGTGATTTGTGGTGATTAATCAAGCAAACTTTCGGATTTTACTCTTTCTCATTGAAGTAAGTACATGAATTCTTATTTAATATATTTGAATATTGTGATTATGACTATGGGTAACTAAACTCCATAACTAGGGTTGTGGGAACCATAGGCAAATAATGAGATAAAACCTAACTAAAATAACAAATCTAGAATAGTGTCTTGCATGTATTCATAATTCTTTCGCTTAGAAGTCTTTTTTACTGATGGCCAACGTTAGAACTCCCTTAATGCTACTTGCTGACCAAGGAGGTAGATAATAGGAAAAGAATTATTAACATATATTTAGTGTATATTATCTAATAGGCTAGTATTGATTGGTACGAGGTAATAACTTAGTCAAATATCGAATACGATGCTTAATATGAGGTAAAGATAAGGGTTAGGAAAGCAACACACGTAGCCGGACCAAGGTGCGGAGTGAGATTTTCTAGATGCCGGACCAAGGATTTAGAAATACATAACTTGTCACTTTGCATGCAAGATACTAGGAAAGAATTGTTATAGTTAGAATTATCAAGTTATGAACCTGTGGGGAACACGTAAACCCTAGTTACTTTGATTAATTGATTAAACTCGAACAGTCAAAGCTTTTAAGTGTCTCTTTCAATTTCGTTAGTTATTTTCACTCATTTAGAACTAGAAACCCTCCTTTTATTGTTTTTACTTTCCAAGGAAGTCATTGACCAAACAATAGTAATAACAAGTTGAAGTTAAGTCTAGACAATTTTCCTCGTGGGAACGATCCCAACCTCACTAGTTGGGTTATTTACTTGATAGGACCGCTTTACTTATTATTTGAGAAGTAAGTTTGAGCGTATCATGGTCCACCTTTGGTGGTAGTGTTTACTTGAAATTTATGAATATGTTTAAGCATGTGTATTGTGATTATGTCCTTAAAGGCACAGTGTGTGAAGTAAATTGATGATAATATTGTCTATGCATGATATGTTTTAAAAAGTTGAAAAGGTGTATCTTGATGATGATATGTCTAAATGAAGTAGGTGTATATGTGAAGCATTGAAGTGTGTGAAGTAAGTTGAATGTGGGTATGAGCATCTCTAGAGGTCAATGTTATGAATTATGAAGATTATGTGGAAGGTGTGCTCACATGTACTAATACACACTTTGAATGAAGTTATGAATGAAATGGGGGATTTGTAGGGTAGACACTTTTCGAGAGTAGAGATGAAGTGTCTAGACGATCCCTACTATTCCTATGGTATAAGATGGGGGATTTTGGGGTAGACACTCTTTGTGAGTTCAGATGTAGTGTTTAGTTGAAACATCAATATTCCCAAGAGGTTTATAGATATTTTGGAGGTTGGATTCCCTTCGTGAGTTGAGATGTGGTGTTCAAAAGTTGTCCCTCAACCTATAATTGATCAATGTTTAAGACTCTGTAGGGAAGTTATGCTTAGAACTGAGAGGATTGTAGAAGGGGTGGGTACACTTAGTGAGTAGAGATGTTGTATCCGATATACCTCTTGAGATGAGTTCTCCTCGTTTGGTAGAGAATGAGTTACTTATTAGCATTCCCCTTATCCCTTAACTATGCACCCCCGTAGGTGTAGCTATTGGAGATTCCATGTAAAGGCTAAATACAATGACCCTACCTTAGGCAAGTAAGGACCCCTCATCCAGTAGGGGTTAATACCGGGATTCCATGTCTAACTCTCATGGTCTATGTTGGTTAAAGCTAGCACATATAAATGAATGTAAATGAACTAGTCTTCTTGAGTGTTTACTTCTTAAGGTGGTAGCAGAATAGGACAATATCTATACATTGCACAAGTAGGCATTTGGAGGGATTCTTTGTGTGTCCTTATATGAAATTTATGAATGGGTCATTATATGTTGTAAATGAAAGTAATGTGACATTATGTCTAATGTTAAGGAAGCAAGTTGATGTTATGACTTCTATGATGAAAGCTTAGTATATTATGAATGTGATGTGCCTAGTGTGAGGTGAATCCTAAGGAGCACTAAGTGGAAGTAGTAGTATGGGATGCTACTGTACACCCTCAAAATGAGCTTAGGTAGATATAGCCTCATATTTACCTAGAAAGGTTCATTAAATTTTAATAAAGTGTTTTATAGCTTATATAATTGATTTGAAGAGGTTTGGAGGTCAAACGTCCAAGACGTTCGAAAGTTGGTCTTTAGACGTGCTAGCGAGTCTTTGTATGTTTGCCTTGTTTTTATGTGTTGTTTGGAGTTGAGAAGAAGTATAGTTGACCATAGTACCTTAATAGACATGTTAAGGGTAAAACCCTCCGGGTACGACTTCCCGGGGACCTGATATACCGTGGTTCCACGGTATTCTTAATGTTTTTTTCCTTAAGTTTAGTGTGTGCCCAAAAGCCTTTTTGTATTGATTTTTATGTAAGTTTCTCCCTATTTGTAGGAAATCGGTCCAAAGATGAATGTGGAAGTTTTTGAGCAAGAAATGCAAAAAAGTTACCACCTACGGAGCTTGTGATGGTGCATCGAGCTTGTGACGGTCCGTAGGTGGCATCGTAGAGAAGCTGCTGAAGGAAGATAGGGAAGTCTGACCAAGTGTGGGATTACGGAAGTCCATGACGGACCGTCATAGCCACGACGGTCTGTCCTGCTGGTTCGTCGCAATGATCAGAGAGTAGTCCAGTACCCAATTTCCAAGAAGTTTTAGTATTATGGAACGGAGACCCTCGACGAATCTTCGTGCTTGGAACGGTCTGTCATACCTTCCATTGAGGGTAATAAAGAAAGAAGAAGAAGAATTTGTGAAGTATGGGACGACGGAGGCCACGACGGCCCATCACTAGGTCCGTCGACCCAGCCGCGTTTTGACAGATTTTCAGTAATTAGAATCCTTATTTTATTAGGTTTTGTTTTTATTATAAATAGTTCGAAAAACCTCATTTTTGGGGTTAGACTCTTGGTTGGTTAAACTCTTTTATATTAGACTTTTTTATTGTTACATTTATTTTGGAATTGATTGTTGGTGATTTTGTTGATTAATCAAGTGAATTTCTGGATTTTATTCTTTCTCATCAAAGAAAGTGCATAAAATCTTATATTAAATACATGAATATTGTGATTATGACTATGGGTAACTAAACTCCATAACTAGGGTTGTGGGAACCATGGGTGAATAATGATGTAAAATCTAACTAAAATAACAATTCCAGAATAGTGTCTTGCATGTATTGATAATTCTTTCGTTTAGAAGTCTTTTTAATAGAGGCCAACGTTAGAACTCACCTTAATGCTACTTGCCGGACCAAGGAGGTAGATAATAGGAAAAGAATTATCAACATAGATTTAGTGTATACTATCTAATAGGCTAGTGTTGATTGGTACGAGGTAATAAGTTAGTCAAATATCGAATACAATGCTTAATATGAGGTAAAGGTAAGGGTTAGTATAGCAACACACGTAACCGGACCAAGGTGCGGAGTGACATTTTCTAGACGCGAATTGTTATAGTTAGAATTATCAAGTTAGGGACCTGTGGGAACACTTAAACCCTAGTTACTTTTATTTATTGATTAAACTCTAAGATTTGAACATGTTAGTTGTTTACTTTAATTTAGTTAGTTATTTTCATTAATTTAGAAATAAAAATCCCCCTTTTATTGTCTTTTGTTTTCTAAGGAAATAATTGACTAAATAATAGTAATAATAGATTAAAGTTAAGTCTAAACTATTTTCCTCGTGGGAACGATCCCAACCTCATTATTTGGGTTCTTTACTTGATACGACCGCTTTACTTCTTATTTGTGAAGTAAGTTTGAGAGGATCAGGACCACACAAAGGGCCCCCAAGGAGGACCCAAACCTTGGACAAGAGGCTCCCCAAGGCAGCATGCAGCAGCTAGATTTATTGTCCAGCCTCACGACGCGTGACTATCACGCACCTCACTGTCCCAAAAATTATTTGGGGCAGAATTGGGAGACTTCCCCGCGACACGCAGCCCACTCCCTGATCCGGTTGCATCATTTTTAATCAATTTTTTACATGTCTAAGAGTCCCAATTCGTGTGGGGGTGTTTTGGTAACTGGGGGGACAATTTTTAACTGATATTATGACCTTTTTAAACCCTTTACCAATCCAAAACCCCAACACCCATTAAGAAATAAAATTCTTGAAGTTCTCTTCTCTTTGGAAAACCCCAAAACCTCCATTGTAGACCAAGCTCAAGAACAAGCTTTGGAGTTGGATTTTTGGAACTTTCTTCTCAGGTTTTCATGGGATTTTCAATGTATAAGGTATGGTGATCCTCCATCCATAGATAACCCTTCATCTATCACTACAAGAAAAATGACCTTTAGCGAAAGGAAATCCCGTCGCTATAAGTCTAAATCTGGTCATTAAAGGTCTATAACGACCGGTCAAAAGTTGGTCTCTCACCGGTTGTTAAAAGATCCATCGTTAAAGGTTAACAACCGGGTTGTTCGACTGGTCGTTGAATATTATTTAATGCCAAAAATTAATCTGATCGTTACACTTGCTTACAACGACGAAATTTCCCTTCGTTGATGGTTATTTGGTTGTTAGAATCTTCAAGTAAAACAACAAATTAAGGGTTATAACTAATTTTAGCGACAAGAATTCCTGTCGTTGATTAGAGTACTTTTTATCAATAAAATTTCCTGTCACAAATTCCGATTCAAATTATTACATCTTATTTATAGTTTTTAGTTTTTCCATTATTTCTACAAAGAAACTACTTAATATATATCAGTTCATACTTTTCACATCCAATTGAAAATTTGGTATGAAACTACATAGTTAATATTAAAGAACACATTGATTTAATAACTTAATACTTATATGTTCAACACAATACCTAAAAAAAAAGCATACACGTTAAACATGATAAAACATATGTGTTCGACATCTATCAAATCCTAGATAGAAATTAAGAAAATGACATTATAGAATAACTACAGAAAACGTCTCTGCACCAACAATAAAGTATGATATTCTTTTCTACACACGCCACATTAGCTTTCACATCTCGTTCTTTAATCTTCAAAATCTTCATCTGTCAAAAGAATAAGTTGAGGTAAACTAATTAGTAATGAATAAGTTGAACATAAGGATTAATTTTCTGTAATAGTAAAATACATAGATCAAGATGGAGCCTGAAGTCGACATTTAACTAGTTTCTCTTTCATTCCTGATCTGTTTATATATATATATATATATATATATATATATATATATATTCAACATTGAGGATCTCCACTGGCGGCCAGCAAGATTTGTATTACTTTTCACATAAACATCTCATACAGAAGGTAGTTGCCGCTTCCCTATTTAAATATTTATTTAACTGTATGCTTGTGGATAAGTTGAAGGAAATAAAACATAGATAGGTTGTAGAAATGGAGAATGCAAGTGGATCAGAGGAAACAAGCTTACATCTGAATGACTAGCAGGAAAAACAAAAATTTAAACAACTAATTACCCAGTGGAGAATGACACAGGCATGATCAAATATATTTGAAGTTGCAGGTCAACAGAGAAAGGATAATGTGGAAGTGTGTGATGTTTGAGATTAACTACTAATGCTACAATAATAAGGGCAGAATATATTGACAGTGATATTGTAGAGGAAATGGTAATGCAAGGACCTAATAAGATTACAAATCCTAGTTTTCTTCAAACAACTATATACAGAACAATAACCATATTGATACCTACTTTTACATTTGAAGATGTTATCACAATCTCATTGGTATATACAGAATCAAACATAAAATCAATCTTTTAGCTTTGTGGATATTATAAGTAAAGTGACATCGATTTTAGTTATATACAGAAATAGCAGAGTAAGAATGCCAAATTATACAGAATATTTAAGATAACGCAATGCACTAAAAAGGAAAACAAATAACTCACAACTGCAATAACGAAGCCCTTATAAACGAGGAGTATCTGGAAACAACATCACTTCATTCACAAATAAACATCATGTAATAATAACTAATAAAATATTTACTAACCTGATGGAATTAATGGAACTGATGAATACTGATGGGTCACTATATTTTCAAGGTGTTCATATTTACTCTCAAGAATATCCATGCGTTTTTGTAGTGATTCCTTTTCTTTTCGAGTTGTTTTAAGCTCTTCCCACAATGCAGCCTTTGAGGTGGTACCTCTTTTTAACTACTTAGTTGTTATTCCACCACCAAGTCCAACTACGTGACTTTTGCGTTGTGGTCCAAAGCACCTTTCCACTACCTCAATATTTGTAAGAAATGGTTCAGATTGTACAAGCTCATTACTTATGCACATAAGACATAAAAATATTTAAATAACGTAATGCACTAAGTAAGAGTAAGGAAATTAATATATAAACCATACATATTTTTCAGCAGTTTAAGGTTCAACAAGCTCATTTTCCTTCTTACGTGTCTCAAAGAAAATAGTTGCCATGTTTGGTGGATTACCATCTTTGCCTCCCTTCACGATTTAAAAATAAGTCATAAGATATTTTATAGAAATAGGAGAGGTTTCCTTGTAGGGTTGCACAATTTACTTACCACTTCGTAAATAATATCTCTAATAGGCTTGCTACCCGTACGATGAGGCATACATAACTTAGACCTATTGACTGAGTTTCTTGTACTTGCATCCTGATTAACAACCCAACACTGAAATTGGTCACAATCTTGTTTAATGATTCTATATTTAATGTGTACTTTTCAGTTCACTGAGAAGAGGGTAATAGATAACAGAAGTACAAAACACACCATTGCAATTTTCTTTGGTAAATCTTAAGGATAGAAGACATCAAGAAAATTTAATGAAATCAAAACTCAATTTGAACATCGTACAAATTATTCCAAAAAACTAATCAAATATAATATCTAGAAACAAAATGATATTTGTTAAAATTATATGAATTCTCTTACCTTAAATTTATCAGATAAAAAATGTTCCTTGACCAACCATTCCCAATCAATCTTATCTACTCTCTTCGGCATTTCTTTAAGAACATCGCGCAATGATTTAGATTTCAAATTCTTGTGCAGTGATCCTCTCCAGCTATTCCAAAGCTTTCTCATATGTTGCAAAACATTATCTCTTTGATCATTCATGTCATTACAATCAAACTTCTCCTAAAATAGAAAAAATACCAACAAAATCTATTGTATAAGGGAAAAAAAGGCATCAAAGTACAGATCACCTAATAGGGAAGTAACCTAGAAATTTCAGGAACAGAAATCAAGAGTCTCATGTTTCAAACTAAAAAAACCAATAGTTTTTGAAAAGGGATTAATTCTTGACAGTTATCAGTAAAAGATATCGATATGTTGTAATCCTTACACTAACAGCTGCCCACATGTGCTCAAGCTTATGCTCTTCAATGTCCATCCATGAGTGTACCACAGTAGACACATATTACGATCACGAACTAGCAAACCCAAATTTCTCGTAAATGAGGTGTGATTCTGCCCGACGACTCGATTTTGATAGAAAGTGACTTTTAATTTTTTTTCCAGGTCTCAGTCGCAAAACATTCATACAAATATTTGTTCCCCTTACGTTCTTTGCCTTTCTGTTTCACATGGACCTGCAAAATCTACAGTAAGGAAAACCAAACAAGAAGTTGAATCCCACAGTAGCACAAAGCAAAGAAGGAGAAAACTGGAACATACTTCTAAGAAGGAATCTAAATTACTAGGATAAGGAGAGTTCTACAGGATTTGTTGGTCTCCTAACTTCATATAAAGATCTTATTAACAGTGAGGATAGCTTGAAATGGAAGGGGAAATAATTTTTTTACTCTTAGATTCTCAGGGCCTATTAAAGCGAGGCAAGATAATGTTTTAGCTCCTTTACATGTAACAATGCAGAAACTAATTAAAATTATATAGAAGAAAGTACATACTAGTTTCAATTCCCTCAACATCTTGTACCACTTCAACACTTTTTTTGCTTTTGTAGATTCAAACAAACCTGTAAATCTAACTGTAAGTCAAAATGTCCAAGAAATAAATTCAGTTTACTAAAAAAAGTTACACAAATAAAATAAAATTGTACTATCACTTCTTTGATCCTGCCGAGACACTTCAGTCACTTTTTTAGCCTTGTCAAATTCAAAAAGACCTGTAAATTTTTATTCAAGTCGATCGATATACTAAGTTCATTCCAATTACTAACAAGAAGGGTACTTTTCTGGTAAGAACAACAAGAAAATATTACATAAAAGAAAATACATACTAGTTTCAGTTTCCTTAGCACCTTAAGCCACTTCCAAAACTTTTTTTGCTTTTCTAGATTCAAACGGACCTAAAAATTTAAGTGCAAGTTATAAAAACTAACACTTTAATGCAACAAAAAAAAAGTTACACAAATAAAATAAAATACCAGTATCACTTTTTTGAGCAGATCGAGGCACTCGAATCACTCTTTTTGACTTATCAAATTCAAATGCACCTACAAATTTTGATGGAAATCAACTAAAATAAGAAGTTCATGCCCATTATTAATAAAAGAAAGAATACAAAGGAGATTAACTACAGAAAGCTAAGCAAAATATTTTGATCAAATATATTAATAAGACTAACTCTTTTGCAAATTATCACTTCTTTTAGCATCTCGAGTAACTTTCTGCTTCTTGAAAAAGGGTGTAATTGTCTTCCATTAGATAAAAATTAGGAGGCACAGGGATACTAGTCTTTCCTGCCTTGTTTCGACTAAAAGTTGTTGTAGTGCTTCTATTTTTGCGAATCAGAGTTGGTTTTTCAACATTAATCCCTAAACTTTGTCCTCGAGCCCTTGTATCACTGGTCAAAGTATGTAGATTCATTTGAACTCCTTGACTGAAGGGAACATTGTCTTCATTTTCATAAAAATGAGGATGTACATGGAAACTATTGTCTGCTAGCTTATACGACTTAGACCTTGTGGCGTTGTAACTTCTTTTTTTGGCAATCGAAGTCATTTGTTCATCATTAAATCTTGTAGTGCTCATAAATTTCAAAGTTTGACCTAATCCCTTTGCTAAGGCACCGGGCTGAATGAGTTTATGATTGGGAATTTTTGAAGCTTGTCCCATTTCATAGTTCAGAGTTTTTAAGGGATTCATGTCAACCTAATACAAAATAATAATAATAATAAAATAAAACAACAAAACATCAGATAGGTAAGGAAGTTTTTCATAAGATGAAATGTGAACTGAAAATGCATTCAGAAAAAAGGTACATGTACAACACAAATTCCTCGCATGAACCATTATTACTTTAGTAAAATAAAGGTAACATTAAAGTCCAAGATCATTAAACAACTTTTCACAAAATATACTGTAAAGAATCATTACCATAAAAAATTAATGAAGTAAAAGCAAACATGATGAAGCTGCAAACCTTAATGAGTTCTTTTTCTCTTCTAAGTCATCATTCTTTTTTTCCAATATATCAAATGAATCACGTTGTTGAACATTTTGCACTATATGCCAACCTTGGTTCGAATGATCGATAACATAAAAAAACTTGTGATGCTTGGCTAGATAATACAAATGGTTCATTTATATTCAAACATAGCCGACGGTTAACACTTACATAGCCATATTCATCCATTTTAACTCCCCTCTTCTGATCATACACATCAAACCACGTACATCGGAACAAAGTCACTCTTCTCTCCCCCAACAAATTGTAATTCAAGAACCTATGTAAACTTGCCATAGTAATTCATACGTGTTTGCTCTTCACCAGTCCCACCTACTACAACTATCCCACAATTCTGCGTTTTCAAATATTTATCATACTCTTGCACATGAAACCTATGTCAATTAACAATAATTCCTTTGAATCTTGTCACATATGGCAGAAGACCACGTTATAACGATAGCAAATCTGCCATTCTCTTACTATCGTCATGTTTGTACAGCTCTGCAAGCGAAAAACATCAGATACCCTATTAGAAAATGATATTTATATAGTTGATTAAAGAAAATTGATTAATTTATACTCACTTTTTTTGTAACCAACTAATGAATTGTCTATTCCACTCCATATCTGAACTTTGCTGAGAGGCCTCACTGTGAATTTGTGAAAATTCTCTATACTGAATTGAAGTACTACATGTTATTTTAAGTTGAAATATGGATAAGATAGAAGTAAATTATAAGATTTAATCAAGACTTACTCGAGAAATGGTAGAAAAATTTCATCACAGTTCTTCAAAATATAAAAATGTGCCTCTTCCAGATCAGGTGAATCAAGTTTGTCTGGTGAACTACCCTTTAAACTTTTTCCAAGATCACAAAATATGGTTAAACCACCCTCAGATTCAGTTACCCCACCATCATAGTTTATCTCCGGACAATTAAACTGTCTTTATTGTATTCAAATACCTTGACCATAATGTCATACGTTCAACTGCTAAATATCCCTCTATAATAGAACCTTCAGGGTGAGCCAGATTACCAATAAAACACTTCAAAAAGTATAGGTATGTCTCTATTGGATACATCCATCGATATTGAACTAGTCCAATAATCTTAGCTTCATTAGGTAAATGAATAGACAAGTGCAACATGACATCAAAAAAAGCAGGAGGGAAAACCTTTTCTAACGTGCATAGCTTTATTGGTATTTGGGCTTCTATTTGTTCCAACTCCTGTATGCTAAAGCATTTTGCTCCAAGATTTTTGAAAAAATATACAACTCAATAAGTGGTTCAGACACAGATTTGCAAAGCATAACACACATGGCAAGTGGGAGTAAATGCTGTAGAATTGTATGACAATCATGGATTTTTAATCCTGAAATCTTTTTATCCCTAGGGTTGACACATTGAGAAATATTGGAGGAAAATTCATCTGGGCCTTTAAATTCTTCAAAAATTTGAAAAAATTTTGCTTCTCTTCAACAGATAATGTGTAAGATACTGCCGGCAACTCATATTCATCTCCATTTTGTATTAGATGCAATTCTTTTCGTATATCCATTTCTTCTAAATCCAATTGAGTATTCAATATGTCTTTTGTTTTCCCTTTGATATCTAAAATTTTCCCCAAAACAATGTCACAGATATTCTTCTCAATGTGCATCACATCAAGATTATGTCACAATAATAAGGATTTCCAATATGGAAGATCAAAAAATATACTCTTCTTATTCCAGTTATCACCCCTTTTCTTATGCGATACTTTAATCTTTTTCTGTGGATCCCTTTTTAATGGCAACCCATCTAAATCAGCAACTTGATCAAGTATATAAGCACCAGACAACATTTATGGTTGTAGCTTATTCTCAATAGTGTTATCAAATGACACTTTATCATTTCTCCATTTGTGATTAAGAGGAAGATAGCATTTGTGACCCATATAACACTGTTTTTTGGCATTGCTTAGCCATGTCAAGTATGTTTTCTTATTGCAACATGGGCAAGCCAATTTTCCTTTTGTACTCCATCCAGACAAATTTGCATATGCTGGAAAGTCATTAATGGTCCACAACAAAGATGCATGTAACTGAAAATTCTTTCTAGTTGATGCATCGAATGTCTCCACTCAAGTTTCCCATAATTCATTCAACTCCTCTATTAAAGGTTGTAGATAGACATAAATTGCATCACCAGGACCATTAGGACCAGGTATAAGCATTGACAGAATAAAATTCTCTTGCTTCATGCAAAGCCAAGGGGGCAAATTATAAGGAATAATAAGTACCACAGGCCAAATGTTGTAGGGAGTTCTCGACCCAAATGGTTGAAAATCATCACTAGCAAGTCCAAGCCGCACATTATGAGGTTCGGCTGCAAAAGATGGGTGATGTTCATCAAAAATTTTCCATGCCATTGAATCGGCTGGATGCCTCATTATTCCATCATCAACTCTTTTGTCATGATGCCATGACATCAAAGGAGATGTCTTTGAGCACATAAATAATCTTTGAACTCTTGGCTTTATAGGAAAATAACATAAAATCTTGCAGGCTATCTTTTTTCCTTTTTTTCAATTTTGTTTCCCACTATGTTTTGCATCCTTCCATCTAGATGCACCACAAACTTTGCATGATTGAAGACAATTATAATCCTTCCAGTATAACATGCAATCATTCTCACATGCATCAATCTTCTTATAAGAAAGCCCAAGATCTCGAATTACCTTCTTTGCCTCATAATATGAATCAGGTAGGTTTGTTCCATCAAGCAATAAATCATCTTTCAAAACCTTTAATAGCATCGTAAATGACTCATTACTCTAATGACCAATAATTTTAAGGTGAAGCAATTTAATCATAGTAGAAAGTTTAGAAACTTTTGAACTTTCATAAAATCGTAGATCAAGATCTTTTAATAACCTATAAAATCTTTTTGCTTAGGCATTTGGTTCCTCCTCCCGAAGATCATTACCAGTACTATTATTCATATTATCTCCATGAAAATCAGAGTACAAATCTCTTAGCAACTCATGTATTTCCTCCTCACCATCATCCTCTTCAATGTCATTATCATCTACAAATTCAAAATCTGATTGTGCTTCACCTGACATCTCCCCATGGTGATACCAAAGAGTATAACTTGGTATTATCCCATGTACTATTAAATGTAACCTAACTACAACACGTGTTCTAGAAGTTGCATTACAACATTGAATACATGGACAACGGATCAACATTGGTTCTCCTAATTTTGTAAAAGAACAATCAAAGAACTTCTCTACTCCATCTACATAAGAATTAGCAAGTGTATCGTTAATAAGATCCATCCATTGTTTATTAGGCCCCATAACCTTCGTGCACGTAAAATAGTTATAACAATTCATTGTTATAACAAGCAGGTAGTAATAATTAGACATTACTTTTAGAGTTGTAGATTCATGTGTAGAAGATGCAAATCGTTATATACGGATTACAAGAAAAAATCAAGAAACAAATACTTAATCGATACTTAAACAAGAAGCACACATAAATACTCACAACATGGCATTAAAATGTTACACACATTGGAATAGTCAAATTACATGAAATAAAGTCTACCAATTCAAGGAAATTCAACATATAAATAGTAAAAGACACAAATATTTCAAAATAATAACTTTTGAATATACATTCTAAACTTCAATAATATGTTTAGTTATCTATAAAAATCTTGTGTAAAATCATGCAAATCTAATTATGGCTACTCTTTTTCTTAAATGTATGGCAGTACCATATTTGCAGATGAAACTAAAGCAAACGAGGGAATCAAATGGTGATTTCATGAGAGATATATACCAAGATCTTCTTGCAAATAAACTTCTAAACAATAACAAAGGTATTGACAACATATGTTATTAATCTAAATTAAATCTGAAGAATCCAAAAATCAATTGAATTCTTTAAAACTTGGAAAACTCATAAAGATCATCTGGTCTATAGTTTATGTAATTATGGTTATGAGATGATTATACAAAGTGGGTTCACAAAAATATTATAAACTTACACACAAAGGTAAGATAAGTCGTTTAATCTAATCCTCGTTATATTTATAGAAGTGTATGTGAAGACCAAAGAAAAAAGATGAAATATTTTATATTTTTCTAGTTTGTAGCATTTGAATTGTTACAGTTCTGCAATTTTTTTATTACCTGTACTGAACATATGAATGTTTGGACAGTGGTATTACCATTACTCAAAAATCAATGGAACACATTAGGATATGGCAACCACCAGTACCTCTTAAAAATGGTTGATAAGACCAGATTGAAAAGCATAGCAAAAGGAACAACCAAAACAATTTGGACAAATACATCAAATATTTTCAAAAACATATCAGTAAAGAAGAATGTAAAAAAAACATACCTTACAAACCAAATCAACACAGAGACTTCAAAAGAGCAGTTTTACAGTCACTTTCAACAACAAGAAGCACCACCAAAAATTTAGAATCAAAGTCTACACCAACCAAGATAGAAATAAGCGTAAATGAGATGTACTTCATAGAAAAGAAATATGAAATGAAACAAAGTGCCTACAAAACAATCAACCAGCTAAATGAAATCACAGAAACACAATTTCAGCATAGTCTTTCCAATGCTAAATGAAATAACAGAAACACAATTTCAGCATAGTACTCAATGTGTCTTTTGTTTTCCCTTTTAATATGTCTTTTTTCCTATGTATAGCTTGGATATTTATAATTCCAGTGGGTGATATCCTACAACACATCAGAGTCAATATAGATTCACAATGTTAGTATTGCACTAAGCCTACAATTGAGACTTTGTGTCATATCTTCCTAACCTCCTCCATAGCTACTAAGATATGGAGGCACTAAGCCTACAACTGAGACTATGTGTCATATCTTCCTAACCTCCCCCATAGCTACTAAGATATGGAGGTTGTTCGCTAATTTTACAGGGATCCAAATAGTGGGGTTACAACTTTCACAAGTTTGCAATAAATGGTGCACATCATATTGTTGTTCAAATAAAAGCCCCACTATTGAGAGTTGTCCCAACCGTTGTGATATGCAAGTTGTGGAAAAGGAGAAACAGGTTGAAGCATGGAAAGTGTTCTTCTTACAACAGTCAAGTTTTTAAAGTAAATTCAGATTTATGGAGACATGGGAGGACCACCTATTCTGGACTACATATTCCTAAAACTTCGTCTAATATAATATATTTTCTGGAAAAGCATACTTCAAGGATTCATTATATCGTAGTCAGCTAGAAACCTCTAAGATAGGTCTTGTGAAATGCAACAGAGGTGGTTCATCAAGGGGAATTCCCGAAAGAAGCACTTATGGTTTCTCTTTAAGATATTGTTCAAGGGACTTACTACATGCTCAAGGTGTAGAGATTAATAAAAGTACAAACTTAGAGGCGAAAGTTATAGCCATAAGGGAGGAAATCACTCATCGCCTATTGTTGGGATGAATCAAGTATGTTATTATGATCCTTATTAAAGTTTACGAGATTCCATGGGATGCATCGCAATTGTGTTGGATTCAACTTAAAGAAACTTACAGAGAAGGAAATATGCGAGCAGATTATTTAGCCTACATGGCTTTTGACACTACTGGCAGGTTTGAGATTTGTAATTTTTCAGATCTTCCAAATTAAGCGAGGAGAATTCTTAATATAGACAAACAATGAGTTACTAATCTTAACAGTAGGACCAAAAATATCAATCCTTATATTATGTATCGGGAAGAAGGACTGTTTATTTCATGATTAACAGGTTACATATTTACAAGTTCTGCACATAATTAACGAATTTGAGAGAGGCTTAAAAACTCAATCCTCTATCAACACATGAGGACAGAATTACAGATTTACCAATTAGAAAAAAAGGAGTCATATTTAAATGTATATTTGTACTTTTAGATATAGAATACTCATAATGTAATAAAGCAACACAGATAGAACAAAACCAATAAAACTAGGCCCTAATTCAAACATTAGACTTAGATGTGACAAAGGTAATATTTTGTAAGTTCTCTACTAAAGTTGATACAGATTAGCAAAAAGATGATATAATAATTCTTCCTTGCTACATTGTTTTTCAAAGATTGTAAAGTGTGCTATATACATCAACGGTCAGGTCGTTGGCCAATATTGCGGTTATTCAAAAGTTAGTATTTTGAATCCATATTCGTGCTACAACTACTGTGGACTAGAATAACAAAAAAAAACAGGAATAAGGAAACTTAATCTCTACATTTACACAAAAAAAATATATCATATTATAAGGTAGAATTACACTTGTGAAGGATAATGAAAATTTTGTCCTACAAATTATCAGTTTGAAAAGTTTATTCAATAATTATCATTATTGTGATTTCTGTTATTGTCAATCGAGGCTACGGCAGAAAGTACACACAAACATATGCTTGCAATGACTAGTATATATAATTTATGACCATGTACACAAAAAAACATACTGAAAAAATTAGATTAGTTATAAAGAGTAAACATAAAATTGGGCAAAGTAAGAATTTCTACCTAACAATTCATATTCAAAATAAAAGGAACATACTTCAAAAAGAAGGGAACTCCAAGAAGATGTGAAATTATTATCATACACAGCAAAAGAACAACAACAATAAGGTGAAATTTAAAGTAAAAAATGAAACTTGACTTCTACGATTTGAAAAGAATAGGCATTGATTTCCATTATAAGAGCTTGAACAGATACCTGGAGCTAACTGTAATCATTTAAAATTTATTAAATATAAATTTATAAAATGATTCAGATTATATTGAATTCATAAATATATTAATCCAAATAAATATTGTGGATTGATATAATTGAGTTAAATATTTAAGTCTAATAAATTTGGATTTAATTAAAGTCTAAATTTATTGATTTGGGCTACATTGGATGAACCCAATTTATTAAACCCAATCTCATCTCATTCTAGAGCCCGTCTTGGCGCCACGTGTGCAGATGATGTGGCATGCCAAGTCAAATAAGAAAACCAATAGAATCATGACATGTGTCAAAGATGACAAGCCCGCTCGATAATGCCCAAATGTCATGTCACTTCAATCTGATTGGCTGAACGAAATCCCATTCCAATCGCAACTCCTCTATTCTAAAACTATAAATAGGGGTCCTCATAATTCAGAAAAGAGAGAGAAAATTCTAAACAAGAAGCTAGAGAAACTCTGTGGTACAAACGCCATTTAATTCTCTACAAAGCTACAAGTTTAAGAATTCAAGCATTCAAGTTCAAGAACGATCAAGATCAAGACCACCGAATTCAAGAACAAGCTCGAAGCCCTTGAGTTCAAATAAAAGTCAAGATCAAGATAAAGTTCAAGTTCAAGTTCATCATAGATTCAAAAACAAGCTTTAAAGCCCTTGAATTTATATTTGAAAAGGCGAATTCAGAGGAATTATAGAGATTGTAACACTCGCTTTTGAAATAATAAAACGATTGTTGCTATAATTTTCCGTTCTTGATTATTGTTTTCTCGACGCGAATTTTATTGTCTACAAATTCTGGCACGCCCAGTGGGACAATCTCTACCTCTCATCTCAAGTTTTCAAACGTCAAAGAATATCAAGATGACTTCCATGAACAACAACTCTCGATCAACCGCCTCTAAGGTCACTAGCTCCAAGTTCTCTACTGAAGTTGAACACATCCTTGGTGTTACCTTTGGAAGTTTTGGAACTGTTACGAGAAGCAAGGCTACTACACTAGGATAACAAACGCTTCAAGTGTCTTCTGCGTCAACTCTTGTTTTTGGGTCTTCGACTCCAAAAGGAGCAAGTTCCTCCACAAATGCTCTAGAAGGAGGAAGTAGTGTTGCTGAAAAAATCAAGAAAACATTGGCTCTACTTGAGCAATCTGGTTCCGAGTACTCTACCACAAGGGAGAACTGTGATTCAACTTATGAATCATCTCCACGTATATCGCGTAACGTGAGTCCACTGAAAATTAACTTATGCGACAACCCATGTTACTCTCTTGCATCTCCGATGATCATGCAAACGATGGTGACTGCTGCTTCCTCTCCTGAGGAACAACTCGCAAATCTGACGAAGTTGGTTGAAGGATTGACAAAGCATGTACAACACCAAGAATCTTGAATTGACAAGTTGATGGACAGGATAGAAGGACTTTTAGATGGAGATGTGAGCCATGCACCTGGAAAGGGCATTGAAGTTCAAGAAATCGAAGATCCTTCTAAGAAAGCCCCGTTTGTTAAAGAGATGCCAGTTTCTTCTGAAGGAATGATCCCACTCGATCGCTTGAAGGAGTTTATTGAAGGAACTATCAAAGATAAGTATGAAGTCTCCACCAAGACTTCTCATATGTATGCTAAGCCATACACTGCTAGGATTGATAACTTTAAAATGCCTGCCGGTTGTCAACCTCCCAAATTTCAACAATTAGAGGGAAAAGAAAATCCGAAACAACATGTCGCGCACTTCGTGGAGACATGTAATAATGCTGGAACATATGGAGATTATCTTGTCAAACAGTTTGTCCGCTCTCTAAAAGGAAATGCCTTTGATTGGTACACGGATCTCGAACCTAACTCTATTGATAGTTGGGAGCAACTAGAACATGGGTTTCTCAATAGTTTCTATAGCACAAGGCGCACGGTGAGCATGGTAGAACTCACGAATACTCGCCAAAGAAAGGATGAACCGGTCATAGATTTCATAAATCGATAGAGGAACGCGAGCCTAAATTGCAAGGACAAGCTTAGTGAAGCTTCTGCAATCGAAATGTGTATTCAAGGAATGCACTGGATGCTTCTTTACATCTTGCAAGGAATAAAACCAGAATATTTCGAGGATTTAGCTACTCGCGCTCATGATATGGAGTTGAGCATGTCATCTGCCGGAAAAGATATGACTATTGTCCATGATCCTCGCAAAGGAAGGGACAAGCAGGAACCCAAGAGATGGAGCAAGTTTCTGCCCAGAAATGACCACAAAGAATCCATGAGTGTAAATGTATCACCCGCAAAGTTCACCATGAATGAGGGCGTAAAACAAAATGTGAGAACGACTTTCCTAGCACGTTCAAATCAAAAGTCGACGCTAAGGGAGATGCAAGGGAAAAAGTATCACTTCTTGGATTCTGACGTTTTTGAAATTTATGATCAATTGCTTGAGTTAAAGATCATTGACTCGCCAGAGATGAAGCGACCCGATGAAGCTCGAAAAACTGATGACCCAAATTATTGCAAGTATCACAGACTTGTGAGTCATCCTCTTGAAAAATGTTTTGTCTTTAAGGATAGAGTGATGTGATTGGTAAACGAAAATAAAATTATCCTTGATGATGAGAAGGCTAGTTCTAACCAGATCTCTATCACGTTTGGGTCATTGGATCCAATCCAAATGTATATATATGAAAAGTATGAAGAAAAGCCAGTAGAACAGGACGTTGACATAGATGATGATGAGGGTTGGATTCTTGTAACTAGGCGAAGACGCAACAAGTCAAGCTTACGAAAAGAATTATCTGAGAAACCGGTTAGAGGAAAAATGGTGAAGAAATGAGAGAAGCAAAAATCAATCAAGCGCCCCAAAAGGGCAAAGGTTGAAGTGCATCACTACCAAAAACCTCGACGTCTTGTGACTCTAGAGGAATTCTTGCCAAGCTCGTTCGACACAAAGTCTACTCAAGGCAATGTCGAGGCATCATGTTTCAATGTGAATAAAGGACAAACAATGAAGGTGCCTCCTACTGTAAAAGAATGAACAACGAGTGAATCCTCACCAAAAATGTCTCCTGGGGAAGAAGAAAAAGAAACAAGGGAAATCTCAGAAATGATGTCTCTTTCATCTTCTGAAAAATCTATTGAACTTTCTTCCCAATGGGAGATTTGTGATCAAGCGCATGGATGCATGTGATGACGCAAAGACATCATACAACATATTACTTGGCAGGCCTTGGGTACATGAGAATAGAATTGTCTCATCTTCTTACTATCATTGTTTTAAATATCTTGAAGGTGGAATTGAAAGAAAGATAGTTGCAGATGATAATCCTTTCACCGAAGTGGAGACACACTTTGCGGAGGCAAAATTCTATATGAGAAGTTATGTTGTTAAAGGGGTCAAATCCAATGACGTCAAACCAATCAAGATTAATAATATCGTAAGTAAAAGAATTGATGCAGCTATCGAAAAGGTGAAAATTGACACTAAAGACTCTTGTCCCATTCTTAATGAAGGGAAGATCTTGTCTTCAAAGAAGAAGCAGACTTCTAGGCTTTGCTATGTTCCAAAAGAGAAGAAAAAACAAGATCAACCATCTAACCTTGAAGAAAATGCATTAAGAGGGCTAACTCTTCCTATCAGACGGATTGATGCAATAAACTTGTCTGCAAAGTTGCCAGAAAAGTCAGTCGCTCAAGATCAAGTACTAGATATGGCTCTCCCTACAAAGCGCACAAGAGAAGGTTTTGATCCCAATGCCTACAAGTTATTTGTGAAGGCAGGATACAACCCTAGCGAGCCATCAGCGCTAGGGAAACTCCCATCAGAAGATACAACTAAGAAAGCGCGTGAAGGCCTAGGTTATAGCCAACCGCCCCCAATTCGCATTTCCATAAGAAGGGCCAGTAATAATCATATAACTTTTGAAGATGACGTCACTGCTCTCAATAAAAGGCCTTCTGTCTTTGATCGACTTAGTGAAGCTACAACAAGAATTTCTTTGTTTGAGAGGTTAGGTCCTCTGAAGAAGAATAACAAGAACCTGAGAAGTTATTTGAAAGTTACAAAGCCCACTTCACATTTGATTCGAAAGGATTTCAGAAGTTTGATTCCTTCTAGGATGAGGCGACGAGTGGAACTTATGGTTTCCTGTAAAGAGGAACTCAAGGCCAAGGTTCATATTGTGGTTTACACCAAAGAGCGCGAGGAAGATGAAGAAAGTGTAGGTTCCTCAAACCATGTTACAAGCCAAAATGAGTACGATTCTTTGCCTCAAAAGAAGATTGAGGAAGAGGTAGAATATATTGTCTCGTGTTGTCATATATCAGTCAATGACAATGATCCTGTGGAAGAGGAAGATGCTAAAGATGCTCCACCAGAACTTGAAGAAGGAGTAAAGATCACAATAGATCCTTTGAAGGAAGTTAACCTTGGCATTGATGAAGATCCGAAGCCAACTTTACTTGAGTGCGTTTCTAGAAATTGATGAAGAAGTCGCTTACATGAATATACTCAAAAAATATAGAGATGTATTCGCTTGGAGTTACAAAGAAATGCCTGGATTGAATCCTAGAGTAGCGGTCCATCAATTGGCAGTCAAAAATGGTTCTCGTCCAGTTAAACAAGCTCAAAGACGTTTTAGACCAGACTTGATTCCGTTGATAGAAAATGAAGTTAACAAACTCATTGAGGCAGGATTTATTCGTGAGGTCAAAGATCCTACATGGATTTCAAGTATTGTTCCTGTGAGGAAGAAGAATGGTCAAATTCGAGTTTGCATTGACTTTAGAGATCTCAATAATGCATGCCCTAAAGATGAGTTTCCTCTTCCCATTCTAGAGTTGATGATTGATTCCACCACTAGTTATGAGGCAATGTCGTTCATGGATGGTTCTTCTGAACATAATCAAATCCGCGTGTCACCAAAAGATGAAGAACTCACTGCATTTCGCACGCCAAAAGGTATTTATTGCTACAAAGTGATGCCATTTGGTTTAAAGAATGTTGGCGCCACATATCAAAGAGCTATGTCAAATATCTTTGACGACTTGCTCCATAAAAATGTTGAATGTTATGTTGATGATTTGGTAGTAAAGTCGAGGATGAGGGGTGATCATTTGAAAGACTTAAGGATGGTGTTTGAGTTACTCAGAAGATATCAATTAAGGATGAATCCATTGAAATGTGCCTTCAGAGTTACTTACGGCAAGTTCCTTGGCTTTATTGTGAGACATCGAGGGATTGAAATTGATCAAACCAAAGTCGATGCAATATCAAAGATGCCTGAACCTCAAGATATTCATGAGTTAAAAAGTCTCCAAGGAAAGTTAGCCTACTTGAGAAGGTTCATCTCAAATCTAGCGGGGAGATGTCAACCAGAAAGGTCTGTAGGAGCCCTGTTAGCTCAAGAGAATAGTGAAGGCAACGAAAATGCTCTTTATTACTTAAGTAGAACGATGACGCCAAATGAGCTAAATTATTCGCCAATTGAAAAGTTATACTTGGCACTGGTCTTCTCAATTCAAAAGATGAAGCATTATTTTCAAGCTCGTGTTGTTCGCCTTATTTCTAGAGCAAATCCCATCAAGTTTGTTATGTCAAAACCTGTCCTTAGTGACCGACTAGCAAGATGGTACCTCCAATTCCAACAATTTGAGATTGTGTACATCCCTCAAAAATCCGTGAAGGGACAAGCACTAGAGGATTTCTTAGCAGACCATCCTATACCAAATGATTGGGAGTTAACTGATGAGTTTCCTGATGAAGATGCGATGTTAATTGAAGTTCAACCTCCTTGGAAAATGTACTTTGACGGGGCTGCACATCGCGGCGAAGCTGGTGCTGGCGTGGTGTTCATCACTTCATAAGAAGAGATTCTACCATTCTCTTTTACTCTAAAACAATGTTGCTCCAATAATGTCGCTGAATATCAAGCACTGATACTTGGACTTGAAATGGTCGTTGACATGAAACAATTACATTTACATGTCTTTGGTGACTCTCAATTGGTGATTAATCAACTCTTAGGAAGTTATGAGGTAAAAAAGCCTGAAATGTGACCTTATCATGATTATGCTCAAAAGTTGATAAGATGGCTTGGGGATGTAACCCTTCAACATGTGCGTCGAACAGAGAATAAGAAAGCTGATGCATTGGCTACTCTAGCTTCAACGCTAACCCTTCCTGATCAAACGCAAGTAATTGTCTGTCAAAAATGGATAGTACCACCGTCAAATGAGGAAGAATATATTGAAAATAAGCTTGATCATATCGTCGCCATTGTTGAAGCTGCGAAGGAAGATTGGAGACAACCCATCATTGACTACCTATGTTATGGGATACTTCCAGAAAATCCAAGAAGAAGAACTGACATACGTCGTCGTGCACCTCGTTTCCTTTACTACAAGGATACATTATATAGAAGATCATTTGAGGGTATGTTATTACGATGTTTGGGAGAGGAAGAAGCGATTCAAGCTCTGCAAGAAGCACACTCAGGAGTATGTGGATCACATCAATCTGGACCAAAACTTCATTTTCACATAAAGAGGATGGGGTATTACTGGCCAACCATGGTGAAAGATTGCTTATATTATGCTAGAAAATGTGATGCTTGTCAATTTCATGCGAATTTCATTCATCAGCCACCCGAAGTATTGCACCCAACCATCGCATCTTGGCCATTTGACGCTTGGGGACTGGATATTGTAGGACCATTACCAAAGTCTTCTGGTGGACACTTGTACATCTTGGCTGCAACCGATTATTTTTCAAAATGGGCTGAAGCTGTCGCTCTTAAAGAGGTGAAGAAAGAGAATGTTGCAACTTTTATTAGAGTAAATATTATCTATCGCTTTGGCATCCCTCGCTATATAATAACAGGCAATGGAAAACCATTTGATTACAAGTTAATGAACAAGATTTGTGATCTTTTTGACTTTAAGCAGCGTAAATCTTCTATGTACCATGCTGCCGCTAATGGTCTTGCTGAAGCTTTCAATAAGACTATGCAACCTACTCAAGAAAGTTGTCTCCAAATCCAAACGGGATTGTCATGAAAGAATGGAAGAAGCTTTGTGGGCATATAGGACAACATATCGCACCCCAACTCAAGCAACACCATATTCACTTGCTTTTGGAGTTGAAGCAGTCCTACCACTCGAGCGTCAAATACCCTCCCTAAGACTTGCTATTGAAGAAGGGCTCACTGAGGAAGAAAATGCTCGATTGCGTCTTGCTGAGTTAGAAGCACTTGATGAAAAGAGGTTAGAAGTCAAACAAAACCTTGAATGTTATCAAGCTCGTCTATCTCGTGCTTTTAATAAGAAGGTTCGCTTGAGGTGCTTTCAAGTTGGAGATCTAGTTCTCGCGGTAAGAAGATCCATCATTACTTCGCACAAGTCTGGGGGCAATTTACCTCAAAGTGGGATGGACCATATGTCGTACAAGAAGCATATTCAAATGGTGCTTACAAGCTTGTTGATGTTGATGGCTTAAGGATCGGTCCTATTAATGCCAAATTCTTAAAGAGATACTATCCGTGAAGTAAGATGATTCTCCTTAAGGTACGAGCCTAAACTGCATCTCACTCCTGGCCCGCAAGAGTATAAACTTTGTACGGCACAACCAAAAAAAAAGAATAATCACTCAAATCCCCAAAACTACGTTGTGACTTGAACCTCTTTATTGAGGTACGTAGGCGCTTAGAACCATATTCTAAGTTCAGTTGCATGAGTGTCAAAAATGTTCCCACTTGATATATTGCATGAAAGTCAAAGCGATATATATTTTATTTTTATCTTTTGTCTCATCAAACTTAAGACTTGCACGAAACATTGATGGGTTTATGGAAGGGGCAAACCCTTATAAAATATGAATCTCCTATTAGTACGGTGGAAGTCTTTAAATTAGATCAAGTACGCAAATTGGAGTCTTTATATTCTTCGAGTATATTATTTGAAGTATCCAAATTCTCTAAGTATACAGGTTGAAGTATTCAAATACTCTAAGTATGAAGGTAAGACTTCAAGTATATAAGTAGAAGTCTCCAAATGCGTATGTAATTGAATTCCATGCCTAAAGGTGCGCGAGCTTTGTCCCTTTGCACCTTAAGCTAGCTTTGTTGCGGATTATCCCTCAATAGATCTTTGAATTTCTATGTTTTAAGGTGGAAAAACTTGTCCCTTTGCACCTTAAGCTAGGCCTTTTCACGGATGTATACTTAAAAGAATCTTTTTAAATTTTCATGTCTTAAGGTGGACAATATTTGTCCCTTTGCACCTTAATCTAGCTTTGTTGCGAATTTATCCTTCAACGAATCTTTAAATTTCTATGCCTTATGGTGGACAAACTTGTCCCTTTGTACCTTAAGCTAGAGTTCTGACGGATTTATCTTTAAAAGGATCTTTGAATTTCCATGCCTTAAGGTGGACAATATTTGTCCCTTTGCACCTTAATCTAGCTTTGTTGCGAATTTATCCTGCAACGAATCTTTAAATTTCTATGCCTTAAGGTGGACAAACTTGTCCCTTTGCACCTTAAGCTAGAGTTCCGACGGATTTATCTTTAAAAGGATCTTTAAATTTCCATGCCTTAAGGTGGACAATATTTGTCTTTTTGCACCTTAAGCTAGAGTTCCGGCGGATTTATCTTTAAAAGGATCTTTAAATTTCCATGCTTTAAGGTGGACAATATTTGTCCCTTTGCACCTTAAGCTAGAGTTCCGGCGGATTTATCTTTAAAAGGATCTTTAAATGTCCATGCCTTAAGGTGGACAAACTTGTCCCTTTGCACCTTAAGCTAGAGTTCCGGCGGATTTATCTTTAAAAGGATCTTTAAATGTCCATGCCTTAAGGTGGACAAACTTGTCCCTTTGCACCTTAAGCTAGAGTTCCGGCGGATTTATCTTTAAAAGGATCTTTAAATGTCCATGCCTTAAGGTGGACAAACTTGTCCCTTTGCACCTTAAGCTAGAGTTCCGGCGGATTTATCTTTAAAAGGATCTTTAAATGTCCATGCCTTAAGGTGGACAAACTTGTCCCTTTGCACCTTAAGCTAGAGTTCCGGCGGATTTATCTTTAAAAGGATCTTTAAATGTCCATGCCTTAAGGTGGACAAACTTGTCCCTTTGCACCTTAAGCTAGAGTTCCGGCGGATTTATCTTTAAAAGGATCTTTAAATGTCCATGCCTTAAGGTGGACAAACTTGTCCCTTTGCACCTTAAGCTAGAGTTCCGGCGGATTTATCTTTAAAAGGATCTTTAAATGTCCATGCCTTAAGGTGGACAAACTTGTCCCTTTGCACCTTAAGCTAGAGTTCCGGCGGATTTATCTTTAAAAGGATCTTTAAATGTCCATGCCTTAAGGTGGACAAACTTGTCCCTTTGCACCTTAAGCTAGAGTTCCGGCGGATTTATCTTTAAAAGGATCTTTAAATGTCCATGCCTTAAGGTGGACAAACTTGTCCCTTTGCACCTTAAGCTAGAGTTCCGGCGGATTTATCTTTAAAAGGATCTTTAAATGTCCATGCCTTAAGGTGGACAAACTTGTCCCTTTGCACCTTAAGCTAGAGTTCCGGCGGATTTATCTTTAAAAGGATCTTTAAATGTCCATGCCTTAAGGTGGACAAACTTGTCCCTTTGCACCTTAAGCTAGAGTTCCGGCGGATTTATCTTTAAAAGGATCTTTAAATGTCCATGCCTTAAGGTGGACAAACTTGTCCCTTTGCACCTTAAGCTAGAGTTCCGGCGGATTTATCTTTAAAAGGATCTTTAAATGTCCATGCCTTAAGGTGGACAAACTTGTCCCTTTGCACCTTAAGCTAGAGTTCCGGCGGATTTATCTTTAAAAGGATCTTTAAATGTCCATGCCTTAAGGTGGACAAACTTGTCCCTTTGCACCTTAAGCTAGAGTTCCGGCGGATTTATCTTTAAAAGGATCTTTAAATGTCCATGCCTTAAGGTGGACAAACTTGTCCCTTTGCACCTTAAGCTAGAGTTCCGGCGGATTTATCTTTAAAAGGATCTTTAAATGTCCATGCCTTAAGGTGGACAAACTTGTCCCTTTGCACCTTAAGCTAGAGTTCCGGCGGATTTATCTTTAAAAGGATCTTTAAATGTCCATGCCTTAAGGTGGACAAACTTGTCCCTTTGCACCTTAAGCTAGAGTTCCGGCGGATTTATCTTTAAAAGGATCTTTAAATGTCCATGCCTTAAGGTGGACAAACTTGTCCCTTTGCACCTTAAGCTAGAGTTCCGGCGGATTTATCTTTAAAAGGATCTTTAAATGTCCATGCCTTAAGGTGGACAAACTTGTCCCTTTGCACCTTAAGCTAGAGTTCCGGCGGATTTATCTTTAAAAGGATCTTTAAATGTCCATGCCTTAAGGTGGACAAACTTGTCCCTTTGCACCTTAAGCTAGAGTTCCGGCGGATTTATCTTTAAAAGGATCTTTAAATGTCCATGCCTTAAGGTGGACAAACTTGTCCCTTTGCACCTTAAGCTAGAGTTCCGGCGGATTTATCTTTAAAAGGATCTTTAAATGTCCATGCCTTAAGGTGGACAAACTTGTCCCTTTGCACCTTAAGCTAGAGTTCCGGCGGATTTATCTTTAAAAGGATCTTTAAATTTCCATGCTTTAAGGTGGACAATATTTGTCCCTTTGCACCTTAAACTGGTCTTTTCACGGGTTTATCCTGTCTCAAGTTGGTTAAGCATTCAGGACCTTGTAACACCTTGAGTTTATCTTCAAGGCGGGAGCGTTACACGGTATCCTATTAAAGCTTCAAGTTGGTTAAACATACGAAACCTTGTAACACCTTGAGATTATTTTCAAGGGGGAGCGTTACACGGTATCCTATTAAAGCTTCAAGTTGGTCAAGCATTTGGGACCTTGTAACACCTTGAGTTTATTTTCAAGACGGGAGTGTTACATGGTATTCTAGTAAAGCTTCATGGTCAAACATTCAGGACCTTGTAACACCTTGAGGTTATCTTCAAGGCGGGAGCGTTCCACGGTATTCTAGTAAAAGCTTCAAGTTGGTTAAGCATGCGGGACGTTGTAAAACCTTGAGGTTATTTTCAAGGCGGGAGTGTTACACGGTATTCTAGTAAAGCTTCATGGTCAAACATTCAGGTCCTTGTAACACCTTGAGGTTATCTTCAAGGCGGGAGCGTTCCACGGTATTCTAGTAAAAGCTTCAAGTTGGTTAAGCATGCGGGACGTTGTAAAACCTTGAGGTTATTTTCAAGGCGGGAGTGTTACACGGTATTCTAGTAAAGCTTCATGGTCAAACATTCAGGTCCTTGTAACACCTTGAGGTTATCTTCAAGGCGGGAGCGTTCCACGGTATTCTAGTAAAAGCTTCAAGTTGGTTAAGCATGCGGGACGTTGTAAAACCTTGAGGTTATTTTCAAGGCGGGAGTGTTACACGGTATTCTAGTAAAGCTTCATGGTCAAACATTCAGGTCCTTGTAACACCTTGAGGTTATCTTCAAGGCGGGAGCGTTCCACGGTATTCTAGTAAAAGCTTCAAGTTGGTTAAGCATGCGGGACGTTGTAAAACCTTGAGGTTATTTTCAAGGCGGGAGTGTTACACGGTATTCTAGTAAAGCTTCATGGTCAAACATTCAGGTCCTTGTAACACCTTGAGGTTATCTTCAAGGCGGGAGCGTTCCACGGTATTCTAGTAAAAGCTTCAAGTTGGTTAAGCATGCGGGACGTTGTAAAACCTTGAGGTTATTTTCAAGGCGGGAGTGTTACACGGTATTCTAGTAAAGCTTCATGGTCAAACATTCAGGTCCTTGTAACACCTTGAGGTTATCTTCAAGGCGGGAGCGTTCCACGGTATTCTAGTAAAAGCTTCAAGTTGGTTAAGCATGCGGGACGTTGTAAAACCTTGAGGTTATTTTCAAGGCGGGAGTGTTACACGGTATTCTAGTAAAGCTTCATGGTCAAACATTCAGGTCCTTGTAACACCTTGAGGTTATCTTCAAGGCGGGAGCGTTCCACGGTATTCTAGTAAAAGCTTCAAGTTGGTTAAGCATGCGGGACGTTGTAAAACCTTGAGGTTATTTTCAAGGCGGGAGTGTTACACGGTATTCTAGTAAAGCTTCATGGTCAAACATTCAGGTCCTTGTAACACCTTGAGGTTATCTTCAAGGCGGGAGCGTTCCACGGTATTCTAGTAAAAGCTTCAAGTTGGTTAAGCATGCGGGACGTTGTAAAACCTTGAGGTTATTTTCAAGGCGGGAGTGTTACACGGTATTCTAGTAAAGCTTCATGGTCAAACATTCAGGTCCTTGTAACACCTTGAGGTTATCTTCAAGGCGGGAGCGTTCCACGGTATTCTAGTAAAAGCTTCAAGTTGGTTAAGCATGCGGGACGTTGTAAAACCTTGAGGTTATTTTCAAGGCGGGAGTGTTACACGGTATTCTAGTAAAGCTTCATGGTCAAACATTCAGGTCCTTGTAACACCTTGAGGTTATCTTCAAGGCGGGAGCGTTCCACGGTATTCTAGTAAAAGCTTCAAGTTGGTTAAGCATGCGGGACGTTGTAAAACCTTGAGGTTATTTTCAAGGCGGGAGTGTTACACGGTATTCTAGTAAAGCTTCATGGTCAAACATTCAGGTCCTTGTAACACCTTGAGGTTATCTTCAAGGCGGGAGCGTTCCACGGTATTCTAGTAAAAGCTTCAAGTTGGTTAAGCATGCGGGACGTTGTAAAACCTTGAGGTTATTTTCAAGGCGGGAGTGTTACACGGTATTCTAGTAAAGCTTCATGGTCAAACATTCAGGTCCTTGTAACACCTTGAGGTTATCTTCAAGGCGGGAGCGTTCCACGGTATTCTAGTAAAAGCTTCAAGTTGGTTAAGCATGCGGGACGTTGTAAAACCTTGAGGTTATTTTCAAGGCGGGAGTGTTACACGGTATTCTAGTAAAGCTTCATGGTCAAACATTCAGGTCCTTGTAACACCTTGAGGTTATCTTCAAGGCGGGAGCGTTCCACGGTATTCTAGTAAAAGCTTCAAGTTGGTTAAGCATGCGGGACGTTGTAAAACCTTGAGGTTATTTTCAAGGCGGGAGTGTTACACGGTATTCTAGTAAAGCTTCATGGTCAAACATTCAGGTCCTTGTAACACCTTGAGGTTATCTTCAAGGCGGGAGCGTTACACGGTATTCTAGTAAAAGCTTCAAGTTGGTTAAGCATGCGGGACGTTGTAAAACCTTGAGGTTATTTTCAAGGCGGGAGTGTTACACGGTAATCCAGTAAAGCTTCATGGTCAAACATTCAGGACCTTGTAACACCTTGAGGTTATCTTCAAGGCGGGAGCGTTACATGGTATCCTATTAAAGCTTCAAGTTGTTCAAGCATTTGGGACCTCGTAACACCTTGAATTTATTTTCAAGGCGGGAGCGTTACACAGTATTTTAGTAAAGCTTCATGGTTAAGCATTCGAGACCTTGTAACACCTTGAGGTTATCGTCAAGGCGGGAGCGTTACCGGTATTCTAGTAAAAGCTTCAAGTTGGTTAAGCATGCGGTACCTTGTAAAATCTTGAGGTTATTTTCAAGGCAGGAGCATTACACGGTATAGTAAAGCATCAAGTTGGTTAAGCATTCGGGGCCATGGAACACCTTGAGAGTTTTATTTATTTATTTTGTTAAGGCATGGACGTTAAGCACATTTTTATGTGATAAATCCTTCCATTATGTAGCCTCCATAAAATATAAAATTCCTTTTGCTGATCAAAAAAAAAAAAAAGTGAAGGAGAGATTGTTACCCGTCAAGATGTTTCAGACTCGAAAGGTATTAAATCTTGAATCTTGGATGTGTTGTATACATTTATGTCTAAATTAGGAATCACCAAGTGTATTGTGATTTCGCTGTTCCTACGTCAAGACACGAGATTTTTAGTAAGTCACACAAATCTAAAAAAAACTTTAGCGTGGCAGAATCTAGAGCTAACTTCAAAAAATCATCTAGAAAGATTCTGAAGGTGTTAAATTTTGAATTTTGGATATGTTAGAGGTCGAAAAGTCTAGTTTCTGAAAAATCAAATGGTTCATGATTTTGATTTTTCTACAATGAGATATGAATTTTCTACGACGAACATGTCAGGCTGTAAAAAAAGTGATGAATTTTTAGCATGACAGAATCTAGAGCTAACTTCAAAAATCATCTAGAAAGATTCTGAAGGTATTAAATTTTAAATGTTGGATATGTTAGAGATCTAAAAGTCTAGTTTTTGAAAAATCAAACGGTTCATGATTTTGATTTTTCTACAATGAGATATGAATTTTCTACGACGAACATGTCAGGCTGTAAAAAAGTGACGAATTTTTAGCATGACAGAATCTATAGCTAACTTCAAAAAATCATCTAGAAAGATTCTGAATGTATTAAATTTTGAATTTTGGTTATGTTAGAGATCGAAAAATCTAGTTTCTGAAAAATCAAAGGGTTCATGATTTCGATTTTTCTACAATGAGATATTTCTACGACAGACATGTCAAGCTGTAAAAAAGTGACGAAAATAAATAAAAACGAAGGAAAATTACCTTGAGTATGCCCTTTTCGTCGTAGGCTCACAATCCGTAATTGAAGATAAAATTATGGAGACAATGTATCTATTTATAGAAGTCATGTGGTGGGATAGAATCCTTCTCCCAGTTCAATTACAATTTCTTTTTGGCTTGGGCAATAAAACATAATATGAATATGAAATTGAGTAGGATTACAATTCCTAGTTCAATTACAATTTCTTTTTGGCTTGGGCAATAAAACATATATATGGATATGAAATTGAGTAGGATTACAATTCCTAATTGAATTATGATTTCCTTTTGGTTTGGGCAATAAACCACATATAGGAATATGAAATTGAGTAGGATTACAATTGTTAATTCAATTATAATTCATTTTTAACTAAGGTGAATTTAGTAACCGGTTAATGCTTCAAGCCTAGTCTCTAAAAGATAAAATATCTCGACAAGACTTGAAGCAGGGGGCATTTGTAATCATTTAAAATTTATTAAATATAAATTTATAAAATGAT
The DNA here is from genome assembly GCF_001406875.1 of Solanum pennellii. Lineage (NCBI taxonomy): Eukaryota > Viridiplantae > Streptophyta > Magnoliopsida > Solanales > Solanaceae > Solanum > Solanum pennellii. Next base: position 24,778,070 of record NC_028638.1, read on the forward strand.
TCGGATTATATTGAATTCATAAATATCTTAATCCAAATAAATATTGTGGATTGATATAATTGAGTTAAATATTTAAGTCCAATAAATTTGGATTTATTTAAAGTCTAAATTTATTGATTTGGGCTACATTGGATGAACCCAATTTGTTAAACCCAATCTCATCTCATTCTAGAGCCCATCCTGGCACCACGTGTGCAGATGATGTGACATGCCAAGTCAAATAAGAATACCAATAGAATCATGACATGTGTCAAAGATGACAAGCCCGCTCCATAAAGCCCAAATGCCATGTCACTTCAATCTGATTGACTGAACGGAATCCTATTCAAATCGCAACTCCTCTATTCTAAAACTATAAATAGGGGTCCTCATAATTCTGAAAAGAGAGTGAAAATTCTAAACAAGAAGCTAGAGAAACTCTGTAGTACAAACGCCATTTAATTCTCTACAAAGCTACAAGTTTAAGAATTCAAGCATTCAAGTTCAAGAACGATCAAGATCAAGGCCACCGAATTCAAGAACAAGCTCGAAGCCCTTGAGTTCAAATAAAAGTCAAGATCAAGATAAAGTTCAAGTTCATTATAGATTCAAGAACAAGCTTTAAAGCCCTTGAATTTATATTTGAAAAGGCGAATTCATAGGAATTATAGAGATTGTAACACTCGCATTTGAAATAATGAAACGATTGTTGCTATAATTTTCCGTTCTTGATTATTTTTTTCTCGACGCGAATTTTACTGTCTACACAAACGGTATCACAATAATCGTGGCCTGTTTTACGAATTTTTCTCCGACAAATCAGTTCTCTGATAATATGACCTAGTCTCTCCCTTAGTTCTCTGTTTGATATGTGTTGAGCAGTAATGACGAAAGGTTGTATTTCTTCTTTTAACACGTGCCACTGTTAAATAAATTCTCAACTTTTAAGAAATTTCCTATTATATATATAATAATAAACAAAAGAAGATACTGTAAATATCATATTATTATACTATTGCAGCTTCAAATTTGTAAGCAGTAACTAAAGTAGTGTTAGCAGGTAAGCAGCAGGTAAAGTAGAAGTTTAGCAAATAAAGCAGCAACTTATCATGTAAAGTAGCATGTTAGCTAAACACTTAACAAGAGCTTCGAACAACAACTAAGTCGGCAACACTCCAGGTGCAACAATACTTTTTACATATGCAAAAACAGGCCAACAACATGTTGTATACTTTATTTTTAAGGAAACACATAGCAGTTTGTAGTCACTAAGAGAAGATATCAAGTTACGACAATAATACAAGTTTTAATAGTCCATCAGCTAAGACACAAAGGAACAGAGGGTACAATTGCTGTCTTAGGGAAGCCTTAAAATCAATTGATCAGTTAGTACAATTATCATTTCTAAGAAGAGATACAAAACAGAGGAGCAGGGATATAAAGCCTGAATTGTTAGTGATTTCGTAAAGACAAAGAACTAAAAGTTCAGGCTATAATTTTCCATTTTGCTTTTCCTCTTGCTAACAGTTGAAAACCTATGCTCAAAGCCTAAAAATAAAATGTTTTATAATTTTCCTTGGTAAAAATTTAGTGTTCGAGTTACTCAGCCTCTTGTATGAACTTCAACTTTCCTTCCTAAACAACTTACATCCACTAATAATTGAAATTTAATGTACATAAGTTATTGATATTTTTCAGGCTCCTACTCACTCTTTGGTTCAGTTCTACATGACAATAAGTGGATCCTCCATCAACCATCTAACTCGACAAAAGTATATAAAGTGGAGCAATCACAGAAAAAACATGTAAGTTCAAGAACACCCAAAAAATGAAAAAAAAACAGATGAAACCCATAAATGGAAAAAACCCTAAGCTTGAGAAAAAACTAAAATCACACAAAATCAAGCATTCCACAAAGAAATTCGTAGTTATATTAACTAAATCATACCTTGAAAGATGGAAAAACCAAGTTAGGGTTTGAAAAATGTCAATTGAAACAAAGCACAACAAGCTGCAAGAACATAAAGACGTTTTCTTTGTTCTACAATCAAACAAGAGAGCATATCATGTTTATATAATGTGTAACAGAGAAACGTGTGTTCCTGTATATCCTAATTTTCCTGTAACAAACCTTGGATACACGCAACTAATTGTATTTGTGCTTAGCTGATCTTATTCAAACAGAACATGGGAGAGAAGATGTTGCGGAATATCCTCCAACACTTCTTGATTTTTCTCTAACCATCGCTTCCCGCTCACTGTAGATGTGGAGAATTTGAGCTCTCTGTTCAGTTCTAAGAGAAAAACATGGGTATGGAGAAAGTTTTAGTTTTGATGAAATGGGAATGAACAATATACGCGTACGTTGTTTCTTTTTGGAAAATGGAAGAGTGGTGATGACACGTGTGTTTATTATAAATAATGAAATAATGAAATAAAAATTTGTATAATTTTTTGTGTATATAAATAATTAATAAGTTTATTCAAATTCTTTTAAATTCTGGATATTAAATATTTAAGTATGTAAATAATTAATAATTTGATATATATTCTTTTAACGTCTAGATAGTATACTAACTCCAATTATATTAAATTAAAAAAAGACCTTTAACGACTCGGAAAAAATTGTGTCGCTAAAAGTTCACTTTTAACGACCGAATTCATATCCCTTCGTTAAGAATTGGTCGTTAAAAGTATTGTTTCTTGTAGTGTATGGAGCCCTTTCAAAACTTTTCAGAAACATGAATGTAAGTCAAAAATCCTATCTTTTAATATACCCATGGGTTCATCCTCAAATTGATTTCAAAAGCATTCTAATGATGAATATATGTTTATCTACTGATTTTATGATGAATTTATATCCAATTATATGCAGAACCCATGACCTTCCTAATTTCTCAAATTGGTATATAATGTGGGTCTTGTGATCTTGATTTCATGTATATAGAATTGTAATTAGATTATATTGAATTGCTTATTTCTATTACTTTCTATATCAATTGAATATGAATTGTGGAGGAATTATCAAAGATTATCATTAGCTTGGAGATTTGGTAAGTTGACCTATTTTCTCTAATTAGCCTAGAATGTATATTGAATTGTGTTGATTGGTATGGTCCGCTTATGGTGGCGGTGTTTACATTCTTGTACATGTTTATGTGATATGATCATGTCCTTGAAGGAATTAAATGCAATATGAATTGATATGATGATTTACATGTTTAGGAAGTTGAAGGATTTAGCCTTGTTTTTAATATCATGTTCTACGAGAACTGATGTTATGTGAAGCATATAAATAGTCCTCAAAACTAGTTATGTTACCTAGGTGTGGGGATAATGTCGTATGTATATGTGTGATGATCATGATAGGATTAGGTGTGGTCTATATGGCTAATGATGATGAACATCCTTGTAGCATGACCCCTACTTGTATGAACCCCATACGAATGTGTAATAAAAGTATGCTAGGAGCCTTATATTCTATAGTTTAACATATACTTGCCTCGTATGATTTAATGAGAGTGTGTGTAGTCTATTATCCTTAATACTTTATATGCGTGTATGACTTGAGACTTGAGGAATGTTGTACATATGTTATGATCTTTAGAGGGTGGCTTCCTCAATACTATATGATAGCCATTATGTGATCATGTTGACCAATGTACACACACACTGCATACATATCTATGAATAGGATAGATTTATGATGAATAAGGAAAGGATAGTTCCCTTATGCATCATTACCTATTTCTATACATGTAGAGTATATGATTAACAAAGTTATGAACATGTGTTCCTAAATGTGTTTATGTGAAGGTAGATCTCACGTATATTTACACACTCGCATGCATGTATGAATATGATATGATTATGTGAAAGGGACATTCTCACATAAGGTAGGTTCTAAAGTGAATGTAGAATTCTCACCCTAGATACCTTTGAGCTATATGATATACGGGAGTAAGTCCCTAAGGCCTAATTTTTATGAACTTATGTTATCTAAAGGCTTAATGATGTTTAAAAAGGGAGTTATTGCTTAGCACCGAGTGAATATGACAAACGAGAGAGGGATCTTCACGTTAGTAAGTCTTGCTTCCCACAAAAGAACCTTCACGTTAGTAAGTCCGGGTTCCCTACCAAAATGTTGGCTCATGAAATAGAAACCTACACATTAGTAAGTCAAGGTTTCTAGAAGCAGTCACGTGTTCCATAACTATGTGCACACGTAGGACTCTAGCTTAGTGGATTCACCTAAAATATCTATGTACGAATGGTTTCACCTTAGGCAAGTGTTAACCATCTATTTTTGGTGTGGGAGTAGAACACCGGATTCCATGTAGCTGACATGGTCTATGTCGGTTATGGCTATGTTTCCCGAAGGTTAAGAAACTAACTAAGATAAGAAAATGAACTCTAATCTAAATTCTTTGAGGAGTGTACTTATTATAGGGAGGACTATGGACCCTACCTATACATTGCACTAGATGACTTCAAGAAAGGATAGGATTGGAGACCCTTATGATGAAAAGACTTATGTTATGTATGACTTGTATGAATGCATATTAAGTGACCTTGTTATGTTAATATATGAATTATGACTATGCATATGAATTACACTTATGTCTTCTAAATGAGTTTACTTAGTATATGTGGGGGTATGGGACTCCATGTGTACATTGCACAAGTAAGCTTGTGAAGGGGTTATGAGGGTGGTTTACCTATGATATTAACTAAGTGATTTATGACTAAGGTTGTAGTAAAGGAAAGAGTCCTTATATGATTATATGAAGTATGTGACCTTATGTATAGTGATAAATGAATGTGTTATTACTTGTTTAGTATGTTATGCCTAGTCTAGGTGACTTCTTAGGTACACTTGGTAGAAGAAGTATTATGGAATTCTACCTACACATTGCATTACTGTGACTTAGGAGTTGTCTTAGGGATAGTCCTTATTTGAAGTTGAAGTCTGTGATGTGTTTAAGTCTTATGAATATATGTAGTTGTGTTATGAATATTAAGAAAGACTATTGTAAGGTGACCTCAAAGTGATACATTGTACTAGGTACACTTGAGGGTTACTTAAGGAAGAAGTAAGATAAAAGAGAGATAATGTATGATATGTATTTAATATGCTTCAAGATTTGATAAATATCTTTATGTGCAATTATGAGTGTTATCCATGTCTATATGATGTATATGAACTATATTGAGCGAATATGTGCCAATGTTCATGAAGTTTAATAAAAAGACATGTTGCATGATTTCAAATGAAATGTCCTCTTTAAATGCATGTTTTTGCATAGTTGTCATACTTAGTGCATTCTTGTACTAATACCATTCTTCTTCATCTTTTTACACAAAGTGTAGGTAGTGATGGCTAGAGGATGTCTCCTAAGTGAAGATCTTTGATAGATCTCCAAACTTAAAGTAAAGGGACCCTTATGATTCAAGGGTTGCGTATGACAAGATGTTTCTTTAAGTTGATCTAACGGCTTAGATTTCTATTATATGTTATTAAGGGTCGTGTCCATATTCTATTCTATTGAGTTGTGTCTTAAGATGGCAAAGAGACTTAGAGTCTAACTCTGTAATACGAAGTTTTTATATTATATGAAAAGTGGTTTCTAGCATATGATGTGCTATGAAAAGTTTTAAATTTTCATCTATTTTAACGATTATGCAATGAAAGATGTCTAAGGTATTGTCTTAGACCTTTGAGAGGTCAACGACGCCGTGTTAAGATTGGAGGATACCATAACTTCTAGGGTATATCCTCGGGTCATAACAGATACTTTCACATTGCACTAAGTGTGACTTTGGAGTGTTCTTGGAGGATGGTTCTTATTTGAAGTTCCTAACTACTTGTATGTTCTTCTAGCGTCTTTAGTATTGAATGTTGACTTGTTATATTAAAGTATCCTTGTCCTTGGTAGTCTTAAGGATCACTTATGTATGTATTGCAGAGGTTGTATGGGAGAACTCTTAATGTCTTACTTAGGTGAGACTTAGGATAATTTTGGATAGTAGTAGGTCTTGTGTTATATTGGGTTTACTGTATGTATGCTCTTATGTTAAGAAAAAGGGAAGTTTTACCTTCTGTGTTAAATGATGATATTTAAGATGTCTTGTAACTTGATTTATGAATGGTTTTATCAAAATAGCATGAATTGTATGTTCCTACTAAAATGTCCTCTTTTACATGTGTTTTTACATAATTTCATACTTAGTACAATGTTTGTACTAAACCCATACTTTTCTATACTCTATAAGTATAGGCCGAAGACAAGTGGAATATTAAGAGGCAAAGGATAGGAATTTGACTCTCTCAAGACTGGTATGTCCTCATATATTCGAGGACATAGTCTATGTTTCTTTAGTTTCTTCTTTTAAGACTTGTTAAGAATTACTATGTATTTCCTTCAATGTAAAGCTTCGTGTCCCTATGATATTTAAGATGTGTATTTAAGCTGGATTGTGACAACGAGACTCGTTTCTTAATCTTTTATAAAAGAGTTTTTTTGTATTGTTGTGAAAAGATTTAATTTCTCACTAATTTCTTACTTTATGTAATGAATGATAGATGAGAGGCTTGTGCAATACCCCTATGATGTCAAGCACGCCGCGTAACGACTCAAGAGTGCTCTAATTTTTTTGGTATACTTCGGGTCGTTACAATAGTATTTGAGAAGATACCATTTCTTAGTTATACAAACTTATAATATCACTACCAAGAAGGGGGCCACAAGGGCTGCCGATCATGGTTCATTAGGATAGATCTTGTGACTTTCTTAGAGATGATTTTATGTCGTTCTAGCCAACCTACCTTTAAGTCCATCATTCACTCAAGAAGGGCACCATTACGGTCTACCACTTCCAGGCTTCTATATTAACCTTCTTTTCATATTCAAGGTTTCACATTCTTAACCTTCATTGCATACTCAAGGTTCCATATACGTCTTTCATAGAAGGGTATCACTTTAGGTATACCGATCCTTGACTTTAATTCATTCATTCATTCTTTCATATATACATTCATTCATACATACATGACAAGGGTGCCTAAGACTACCAAGTCAAAAGATCACATTCACATAACTTTCATTTATCAAGAAGAGGGACTTAAGTTTACCAAATAAAGACACAACATTCATCATATCATTTATTCAATCAAGTAAAAGTAGGGACAACTAAATCTACCAACACAAGAGACCACATTATTCTATAAAGACACTTCTTAGCCCTTCATCGTCATATATCATCAATTAGAGCAGAATCATAACATTTTAGCACCCATACAAGATCATATAGACATAACATGAGTACCTTCACTTCAAACATTTATGTATACCATAACACCTTACACATAGTCACATTACTCACATAACCAACTTCAAATTATACCTTCATATATAACTTAACATGATACTACTACCATTCACATAATAATGCCGACAAGGCCATGATCATAACATTACAACACATAACCACTGCCACCATAAGTGGACCATCACAATATCAATTCAATATCAACTCTACATTAAGTAAGGGAATTAGGTCAACTTACCCTCTTCCAATAGTCAAGATGATTATTCCTTAACATCTCCAACAATTCACAATATAATAGCATTATTAACAATAGAAATCAACTACACAACTCACTATAATCGCAATTCCATCAACATTAGATCATACGCAATTGACACACTTCATAAGCCAAATTTAGGGATTTTAGAAGATCAAGGGTTCATGAATATTTTCATTAGAAAACATCAATTTAACCTAATAATATCATATATAATGATTTGAAATTGTTTCATGGAAGAACCCTTAATTTAGAGCAAAAATTGGACTTTTCCATAAACTTTTTAAATTTTTGAAATAACTCAAATTTTCTCTAGGGTGATATCTAGACTTAGATAAATAACTATATATCTTATAAGAAGAAATCCCATGAGAATTGAAGAAGAAATCCGCAATTCTAGCTCCATTTTGACCTTGAGCTTCAATGGGGAATGTCAACTTTAGGAGAGAAGGGTTTTGATTTAGGTGTTAGAGTTTAAAAGAGGCTTTAATCACTTTAATCCTCTTAAAATACCTAAATACACCTAAAACAAGTGTCCATGCTCTTTAAAAGACATGGGGTGATTTCACCAACTCACCCCTAAGTTGGCCGAATTACTGCAGGAAATTGCAGGCCCAAACAACACCCACAAACGATGGACAGTCGATGGAGCGATGCCACTTCAATGGGGTCCCTCATTTGTGACTGAGACTCAACATGTTGCAAGACTTGCAGGCCTGGTCAACACTAACCATTGATGAGCTGTCAACCGATTGACTATCCATCAATTGGTATTGTCAATCAGGCTGCCTGGCAGCTTCTTGGCTTGAAGGTATGGTCCTCCTCAAGGGCCCTCGTGGGTCCTTGGGGGAGTCGTACCTAGAAGTTAAACCCCGAAATATTCTCATCTAGGTTCTAGGGTCATCACCACTGATTTATACCTAAAAAAACACACCTAACTTCCATCAAAACACATAGGCACACACAAGCACATACACAACTAGTCTCCAAACGTCTTGGTCGTTCCATGACATTTGGCCTCAAACTCAACTGAACTGACCTATAAACTCATTTATATATTAAATTAACAAGTTAACGTCCCTTAAAACACAAGTGAAACTCTAGTCCATCCTCGTTCATTTTAGGGTTGCTACATTTTTCAATTGGTCTAAAGCCAACTCCGTCGTCTCCCTAGAAGGGATGCCCATAGCACGGACTATCTTATAAACCTCATCCAAAAATTCTTGGGGATCTTTTCCAGCTATAGAACCAAGGAAAATAGGAGGATTTATAATTATGAAGTTTCTCAACCTTGAAGTCGTAGTACTCTCACTAGTGTTCACCCTAGGCCCCACATCTCTATTTGTATAAGCCCTCATGGCTCAGGCTAGGGTGAGAAAATCCTCTCTAATATCCTCATTATTCATGTCCAGGGAACCACCAAAACCTAGTTCTTTTGATTGCCTATAGGAGATTTTCCATCTTGGGGACCTAAAGAAGGAATCTCGTCATTAGCAATCTCCTCTTCCACTCTTCTTGCGGCCCTTCCTCTCATATTCATATTCTAGAAACATAACAAAAAAGATTAGGAAAACACACTTATAGAATTCAACTCTAAGGCACAACTACAAGAATATGAAAGAAGTGTAACTTCTACCGTCCTATAGCCTCTCACTCATAAATGTGTCGCGACTCACACCGATGAACAAGACTCTACTAGACGTGGCATGTAAGACTTTGAACCTAAGGACCATTTTCAAAAGAATGTGATCTGATACCATGTTTTGTCACAGCCAGTGAACACCCCTAATTCGTGACACGATGAATTCGACCTCGAAGAGGTATTATAAAATCCCTTAGCATTCATTCATCACATAGGTATTAAAAATAGTGTGAAATTAAAACTTTTAACTTCATTTATAAAACAAAAGAAGTAGTAAGTCTCAACACTTGCCATCTTAGACACGTCTCAATATCATAGGGACACGACCCTTTGCATATAAAAGAAATCTACTTAGAGTTTAAAGTTTAAAGAAAAGTTCTAATATATGTATCCTCAAATCTTTGAGGACATACCCAAATTGAAGATAGGAATTCCAAGCACTTCAATCTAGGAGTGAACCTTTAGTCCCACCACATACACCTTGTAGTAAAAATATGGAGAAATGATGTTAGTACAAATAGGCATTAAGTATGATGATAATGCAAAAACATGCAAAAAGGGACAAGTATTCTACATATGTGCTTTTCATGCTAATTTGATAAAAACATCATAGTAAAAGTATAAAGAACACATCTCAAGTCAATATTAAGATATAAGATAAAACCCCAATATAAGACATGACCATATTCATTAAGTAACCCATTTAATCATATTGGGCCCTCCATCTAAAGTTATCCTAAGACCCACCTAAGTAAGACAAAAAGTGGCCACCCACACAACTCTTTAATAAACACCCAAGTGTTCCTCAAAACTACCAAGGATAAAGACCCTTCCTTTTCAGCAAAGTCTAATAAGTCAAGATTCATTAATAATGACATTTTGAGGAGACATTCATGCATTTAGAAGACTTCACATAAAAGTCATTAAGACTTAGGGAACTCATTGTGGCACCTTCTAAGACTATTTGTGTAATGTGAAGATAGCATCCCACCTAATGGGAATAGAAGTTAACCGACATAGACCACACTAGATAGGCATGGAATCTGGTGCCATAGAATCCCAAACCATGGAAGGTGTTCTACTTGCCAAGGATAGAACTGATAAGCAACTCATGTAGGCACATGGTTTAAAGGTTATCCAAAGATGTTCACAGGACTCTAGCCTTTTCTACAGGAAGAGACACCATCATAACCATATCCACTCGGTGCTATGCTTAGTTCCCATAGAGTATTTCATTCACATGTATGTACTAGAGAGGGCACCAACATTAGGTTTACTGACCCATAGTACTTCTACCAAGAAGGGCACCATATTTGAAGGTTCATTAAGGATATCTCATTGACTTTCATTCATAACATTTTCTACCATCCTGATCCACCATCTCTAAGTCTAGCAATTCACACAAGAAGTAAGCACAATCATAAGTTATGCCGCTTCAAAGTTTTTACATTCACCTCAGGATCTAGAATCATCAAGAAAAGGCACTATTCTTAGGTCTACCGGTTCAAGACATAACCTAAAAATTTAAATTTATAATTCATAGAAAGGGCACCATACTTAGGTCTACTGATTCTAGACACTCATACATTCATTACACAACAAAAGGATGCTTAATCCTACCAAGCAAAGAGATCACATTTATAAACCTTCATACATCAAAGAGAGGCACTAATGTCAACCAATAAAAATGCAACATCATAATATAGAGGTCTTTTACATTCTATTATCAACACACATGACCATTAAGAGAACATGTACCCTCAATCACAATTAACCATATTCACATTGCACACCCATACATATAGACCTTAAGACAACAACTTAATTCACCATATAATGCCTTCAAGTCCATGATCACAACTGTCACGACCAGGAAGCACCCTCTAGTAGTAACCGACGTGTTCGTCCTCTTAGAGGCCTTAGAAAATCCCTTAGCATACATCATTGGATTTCACAGGTAGAAAATTTAGGAAAAATTAAAACTTTACGTTTGAAGTTCAAGTCTACTTCTCATATATAGAAAATAGTTTAGATATTCTCACACATAACCATATAACATAGGAGTAAAAGATTTTGGACATAGACCATACACTGTTAAAATATATCTCATATAGAAATTACTATAAAGTCTCAAAAGAGAAGAAAAAGAACATTGTCTTAGACATAGTCAAATAGCTAAAACTAGAATGATATGTTTCGTCCTCGGACTTGAGGACTCACCAATTTGGGATTTTATCCAAGCTTCTTGAAATTTGGCCTTGAAATCCTTCAATAGCTCGAACATACATTATTGTAGAAATATAGAGAATATGCGTTAGTACAAACCACATGTACTATGTATGGATATATGAAAATATAACATTAGAAAACATGCACAAAAGGACATTTTAGTATAAAAATACCAACTACACTTTTAAAAGGCTTTATGCACATTCTAAGCATATAAAAGTCCATTAAACAACAACAAATAACCATATCAATATTCATGTTCAAGAGTAAATCATTAGAAAGCCACATTCAGCAATGACTATTAGAATACATTTCATCAACATATCATAACACCTTACTCACAACCCCAATCCAAGCCAACTAGTACAATGTTAATATGAAGCCCCATAGCCCCACATAAACCAAGTCAACTAGAAAAGAGGCCATTAGCATTGTCTTACCCTCATATTACTTCATAACAGGTGTGGTCAACATCATATATACCAATTTAGACCAACATCATGTAATCAAGTGAAACAATCATCGTGTAAGAATAACATCACATATATCATGTATACTTAAAGAAACCCTCCTAGATTTCCCCTTATGGTCCACTTGTATAAGTGAAGTCTCATTCCCTTACCTACACTAAGTGATACCCCTTAAGTAGTCCTAGTTAGTATTCATCTTCTTACTTTCATTCGTTCGTTCATTTTACTTTCGGGAAACTTCGTCGTAAATGACAATAGACTATGTGGGCTATACAAGGAATCCAATGTAATCCCCTCACACTGAAAGGAGGGCATCCTAGTTGCCAATGTAGGACATATACATCATTAAAACATCTAGGTGGATCCACTAACTAGGTTTCCTATGGCTGCACATAGTTAAGGACCTAGGAGGTTATTATTAGAAACTCTCTATGCTAATTAGCATAGTAGTTTCCACATCAAGAGAGAACATAGTGTAAATCTCCCTTCCTTTGTGAAGAATACCTCTCATTGTCAAGTTCACTCGGTGCTAATATAAATTCCCTTTTTAAAGAACCTTTAAGTTTTTCTTAAACATTAGTTCATAAGATAGGTCCTAGGAGCTTAACCCCTTATATAACATGTACATAGCTCATAGGTTTTATGATGAGAATGTCTTTTCATCAAAACCAATATTATGTGGGATCATGACTTCATAACAGAATCATAATATGTATATGAGAATTAGCTCTGATTCCACGTAGTAACACACCTATAAACATCTCAATATTCATCACATTCACGGCATAATCATACCTCCATTACTTCATCATTCATTCTCCAGTTAACCAACATTATAAAAGATAAGCCAACAATAACAAAATTAAAATAAGTACTTCATGACCTAGAAGGTCATACCATTGGCCTCCATGAAATCCCTTCAAGACTAACTTCTAAATCAATTTTATATATATACATACATATATATATATATCAAAGTTTAATACCCTTAGTTTAATTATCTTTAGCCATCAATTTACATAAATCAAAGGTTCGGGTAAGGGTTAGGGGAAGAGAGACATCCATGGATTATTAAAGAACTAGATCAAAGCCTAATAATACATGGCAATAAGCATTCCATGAATGTAATAACATAATTAACACAAGTCTAACAATGGAGACATTATCACTTCCAACCAATTCATTAAGAATGATCAAAAATTTATGGAATTTGGGGGAGGAACATTGATCCATGGGGAATTCGAGTGAAACATAACAATACACATCATTATACACATAAACCATCCTAATAAATCATAATTCTTTAAAATTGATCCACAATTTCAGTTTAAGAAGAAAACCCATATGTAAAGGAAATCCTTGAATTTGGGTGATTTTGAAATCATCATTGAATGGACCTCTTGTGGAAGGAATCCCAAGAGTTAAAGAATCCATACCGTTAGGAAGACTTTATTCATTAATGTGAGTAAGAAACTTGAAGATTGGGTCTTATTCTTGAAACTTCAATGTTTCTGCAACGGAGGTTGGGGTAGAAAGAGAATTTAGAGAGAAGTGGGAGTACTTGGTTTAAATTTGGGATTAGGTTTTGAAGTGGAAATTAAGTGATAAATGAACTTAAACCAATATATAGTCAACCCCCAAAATACCCCTTCCTAAGTTGGGATTCTAACATGGAAGTCCGACTTGAACTTGACTTTGAAAACCCGTCAAACCTTCACACCTCACTTCACGGGCCGTGATGTTCACCACAGATCGTGGTGGTGCTCATGAAGTGTGGGGCAGTAGCCTCCCCTAACATGCAATTCTAAGAAATTCTAAATAATTTTCACGACCACCTCCCCTTGCCCGTGATCATGCACTATGGCCCGTCAAGTGGCTCGAGGTGCCTTTGGCAGTAGCCCCTCCAAATCTATCCATTCTCTAAGTGTCTAAGGCAAGACCACGACCAGCCTCCCGTTCTGTCAAGTGCACCACGAATCGTGAAGTGGCTCGTGGTGCCTTGGACAGTAGCTAGACTAAGTTGCCATCCTTTTTCCATGGACAAGGCATCTTCACGAGCCCCCCACTTTCCTGTGGTCATGACCACGAGTCGTGGTCATGCTCGTGAAGGTTGAGGCAGTAGCCTCCCTTTTTGGAGTAGCCTTGGCCTTTGGCTTTGGCTTGCCCCTTAAGGTTGGTACTCCTCCCTTGTCCTTGATCCCTTAATCCCCCTCTTACTCGCATGTGTCCATTCCCATCATATTTTTCATGGTCAACCCCTAGATACCCCCTTTTTGAACCATCTTATCACCACTAGCACCACACTAGTTTAGGTTACTAGTTCACCAAACGTCATGGTGGTTCTTAATTGCTACCGACCTATCTTTCCAAACTAAACTAAATAACATGAAATAGGAACTCTAACATCTTTATGACCCATGTCAAGTTATTTAGCTACTCATGGATCCCTATCTTAAGTCATTGAATGTACTATGTGTAATAATATGCCCCCCTTGGGGACCATTCGTCCTCGAATGACACTTTAACATCTTTCTTTGGATTTTGTGACTCCAGACTATCAGCCCAAACAACATATGATATATAATAATTATAACATACAAAAGGAGGAAAATTCACTCCATTCTCCGTACAACCATGAATCATTATGAGGTAGGATCTACATCAACTACCAATTATGCACATATTTCATCATTTCACATATTGCAAGGTGGAATGTCATTCTCCTTCTCATATATCTCAACATATTAAACAAAGTTAAACACATCATTTCACACTTGAGTTATTTCACCACAATAAATAACACATAACTAAACTATACAAATCATATAATCATGTATCATCAAGTATGAAGAACATATAATTTAAGGCACATATGAAACATGGATTTTTCACAAAAGCATGTATATTGAAAGGAAACCATAGAAGTTTCAAAGCACACATAAGACCCTTCAAAAATCAAAGCTAGGAGAAGTTACTAACCTCAACCTTGACTAGAAGTGGAAGGAAAAAGATGAGGATATCGGGACATCATGTCGACCTCGGCCTCCCAAGTAGAATTATCTACTAGTTGGTTCTTCCAAAGAACCTTTACAGAAGATACTTTTTTATTCCTCAACTTATTCACTTGTCGGTATAAGATCTTAATCGGGACCTCTTCATAGGAAATGTTAGCATCGAATTCTACACCTTCTAGAGGAAAGAAAGACACCAGACCACCTATGCACTTTTTGACCACTGTGATACGCTCAAACTTACTTCTCAAATAAGAAGTAAAGCGGTCGTGTCAAGTAATAACCCAACTAATGAGGTTGGGAACGTTCCCACGAGGAAAATAGTTTAGACTTAACTTCAAAAGGGGTTTTTTTTAATTTCTAAATAGTGGTAAGTAACTAACGAAATCGAAAGAGACAACTAACGGCTTCAAATGTTGGAGTTTAATCAATTAATAAAGGTAACTAGGGTTTACGTGTTCCCCACAGGTTCATAACTTGATAATTCTAACTATAACAATTCTTTCCTAGTATCTTGCATGCAAAGTGATAAGTTATGTATTTCTAAATCCATGGTTCGGCATCTAGAAAATTTCACTCCGCACCTTGGTCCGGCTACGTGTGTTGCTATACTAACCCTTA
>NC_028638.1:24794992-24845800 GCF_001406875.1 Solanum pennellii
TTTTGTTCTTTCTCTCTCTTTGTTCTTTCAACCCCACTTTCCAAAGCATTCCTCATAATAGCCACCCGCAACTCATGGCTTTGCCATGAGTCAAAGTACACAATGCCCAAAGTTGGGTCAGAGCCATAAAAAGGGTTGTTTACTGCATTAGCCACCCTCAACTTATGCTTTTGGCATAAGCTGAGGTGCACATGTCCAAGGAGGGACCAGGGCCAACACATTATTCTCAGAAAAGATCAGTTAGGGTGAAAAAGAAAGGTCTAGTTTAAGCTCAAATCATTTGGATCAAAGCCTAAATTTCATTTGGTTTTCTTTTATTTAGGCTAAAAATGGGCTATATTGAATAAGGGCCTATGATCCTTTCCTAATTGTCTATTACAGCTTACTTTTAGCAGGACTAACCAGAAAAGTTCTAGCTCAGTACAAATAGTGGACTATTCAAATCTTCCTCACACTCACTTGACATCTCATTACTCTACCAAATTATCAGACACCTAGTTTGAATTTTAGACTTAGGGTCATGCAGTGGTGTACCTCTATGTCATGCTTAGAGCCACACATTTATCAATTACTATGCCTAGTCATGCATCATTTTCCATTTTCTCAGGATATCATCTAAGCCATCATGCTTCAGAATTAAACTATGTACACAAGATATAGACATGCCGGTTCAACAGAAAAATTAATCAGTCTCTTGGGGAAAAAGAACACAGGCAAGAAAACCCCAAAAGAGGATAGTGAATTGGACTACTCAGACTTCACCCTAGCACTCACTTTCCATTTACCCCACCCCCAACAAAAATACATGCAATTGTCCCCAATGCATAAAAAAATTGAAATACAGGAGTGGTAGGTGAAGCAAACCTGGGGTGCAAAGCGCCGACGATCAGCAAGCTGGTGGGTCCGGTTCCCTGGAACCCACTACCTCTGTGATTTGGACACCTTCAGTAGTGTCCTCAGCATCAACAGCACTATCAGCAGTGCCTCCCGCTATCTCCACATTTCTAGAGCTAGACGCCCAAGCAGCTAACTCTACTTCTCTCATTTGACGCGCCTCCTCATCAGCAAGCGAGGCTCTCCTCGCAGCCTCCATCTCATGGCGCTCCTTCTTCTGTGCTCGAGCTTCATCCTCCTCTCGACCCCTACGCCTCTTGGAATGGTCTTGAGGGGGAGGTGGTGGAATCTCTGAAGTGGCGAATAGGGCCGCCATCACTGTGTCTTCAGCAGGCTCTGCAGAAGGGGCCTCAAACTCAGGCACCCTAGCCTCTAAGATCATGTCGATGTCTGTGCGAAGACTGTTGGCCGTAGCCTGAAGGATCGACACATCAACCTGAGGGGCTCGTCGGGCTAACACCCGCAACTCAAAAGCGTCCAAGCGCTGATGAACCTCAACGGTCTTCCGCTCTATGTGCTGGACCATTCTCCGCTCCAAGCGCTCTTCTGCCTCAGCAATAGACTTTTACATCCAAGGCTGGATGTGATGCAGCAGTGTAGCCATCTGTGCCTCTAATTTCTGGACCCTAGCAAGCGGGACCAGAGCGGGGAAAGGGGCTGAACAAGAGGAGCTCGAGGCGGTGCTACTACCCGAGATAGACTCGATTGGGGTAGTGTCAGAGGAAGCCGCCTGCGTGGCCATGCGGGCCTGTGCTACCGTAGCAGCCAGATTGTCACCAAGTGGAGGCAACTCTGGATGGGGCCCTCTGCGTGGAGCCAACTCATTGGACTCATCCCTGATGAGGCCGATATCAATAGTGCCCAGCGGGGTTTTGAGCTGATCAACGTGCCATATAGGCACAACTGCGGACATGCATAGAGAAAATATCATGCACGGGAAAGGGTAGGTAGTTGTGACCTTAAAAGCCCTCTCGTGCATGACTGCCTGTAGAAGCCAAGCAAAATCCACCTCAAATCCGGCTATCATCGCTGCCATCAGTACTGCTCAATACCATGTGACTATATTATCAGTGGCTGTGGGGGAAAGGCACTGGCGGACAATCAACCACATAAAATTCCCCGTGAAGGTCAGGTTGGCCTTCTTGATGGATCCCTTCGGCTCGGTCACCCAGTCAGCACCCTCTCCATCAACGGACAAATGCAGGGCTATCCATCTCTTGGTGGTCTCTCTCAGCGATGGCTCACGCAGGAATTGGCCATCTTTGACAATCTGCCATCGGTAGTCAAACTCGGCGGTGAGAGGGGTCCGGTTGGCATCAACATTCTCGCCGTATAGATACCGGCGGATGGCAGGCAGGGAGATATCAACCTGAATGCCACGAACTTGGACCTGCTCCAGTGGGTCCTGTTTGGCGGGGGCAGCCCGCCTATCAATCTGTGATCTGAGAGTCGCTACGTAGGAGGCGTCGAACTCTCGGACCAATTCTTCACTATAACATCCCAACGGACGCGCTGTCCACTCCAGTCGATGTCTGGTGAAGAGATTGTGGATCTCTGGCATCGTCGGGAGACTTCCCGTAAGGACCCTCCGCTCCAATGTAAGTGTCCGAGTCATGACTCCTTTGTCATTCAAGAACTTTGCATCGGAATAGACTTGATACTGCCCGTCGACACCACCTGTTGGGCTGGTCGGTAACCGGGGTGAGAGCACGAGTTGGTGAACCGTGTGTGGATTCCGAACTGTCGACATCATCAGACGAGGCAGACTGTACAGCGGTGGCGGGTGCGGGAACCTCAGCAGATCCGGAGGCTTCCTCCGACCACGAAACTCCTAAGGATCCAGACGCTCCTTCTTCATTAGTAGATGACCCAGAAGGTATGCCGGTCAGTGTGCGCTCCTCATAAGACTGGGAGGCAGTGACTACGCCGGACGCCACCTTTTTGGGTATGGCTCTAGCACCACGTCCAGCTCGGGATGGAGTGGTAGTGCCTGGGGGCACGTACTCAGGGTCACGCTCATCATCAGAGCCAATGACCAGGCGGGCAGACGGGGCGACAGACTTTGATCGCCCGCGTGCGTAGACTCGATCTTGTTTTGGTGCCATAATAGATAGTAACTGTAAAGAATCAATATAAGTACTAAATGGAGCAGACAAGACTAGCAAAACCACACAAAATAAATAAATGAGTTAAAATGTAATGACATTTCTATAGTAACAGTGAAACACGACGGGCCAGGTGACGGCTCGTCCTGAGTATGACGGACCGTCATGGGGTCCGTTGTGTCTTACTTAGACTTTTTTTATATGGAGAACCCTGAAGGAGAGTCTCTGACAAGTATGACGGTATATGCAGGACGGACCGTCACAGGTACGACGGTTCGTCGTAGGTCCCCGGCAGCGGCGCCAAAATTTGATACACTCAAACTTACTTCTTAAATAAGAAGTAAAGCGGTCGTGTCAAGTAAATAACCCAACTAATGAGGTTGGGATCGTTCCCACGAGGAAAATAGTTTAGACTTAACTTCAATCTATTATTACTATTGTTCAGTCAATTACTTCCTTGGAAAGAAAAAATGATCAAAGGGGTTTTTTTTAATTTCTAAATGGTAGTAAGTAAATAATGAAATTGAAAGAGACAACTAACGGCTTCAAATGTTGGAGTTTAATCAATTAGTAAAGGTAACTAGGGTTTACGTGTTCCCCACAGGTTCATAACTTGATAATTCTAACTATAACAATTCTTTCCTAGTATTATGCATGCAAAGTGATAAGTTATGTATTTCTAAATCCTTGGTCCGGCATCTAGAAAATTTCACTCCGCGCCTTGGTCCGGCTACGTGTGTTGTTATACTAACCCTTACCTTTACCTGATATTAAGCATCATATTCGATATTTGACTAAGTTATTACCTTGTACCAATCAATACTAGCCTATTAGATAGTATACACTAAATCTATGTTGATAATTCCTTTTCTATTATCTACCTCCTTGGTCCGGCAAGTAGCATTAAGGCTAGTTCTAACGTTGGCCATCCGTTAAAAAGACTTCTAAGCGAAAGAATTATCAATACATGCAAGACACTATTCTAGAATTATTATTTTAATTAGGTTTTACCTCATTATTCGTGTATGGTTCCCACAACCCTAGTTATGGAGTTTAGTTACCCATATTCATAATCACAATATTCAAATATATGATATAAGAATTCATGCACTTACTTCAATAAAAAAGAGTAAAATCGAGAAGTTCACTTGATTAATCAACCAAAATCACCAACAATCAATTGCTAAAATTAATTGAAGATTAAAGATTCTTCAAAAGTGTAATAGTAATCACCAAAAGTCTAACAAAGAGTCTAAGAATATTCAAGAGTCTAACCAAATAATCCCCAGTCTAACAGTAATCAAGGGTCTAACCTCAAAAATGAGGTTTTTTGAACTATTTATAAAAAAATAAAAACCTAATTAAATAAGGACTCTATTTGCTGGAAATCTGTCAAAACGCGGCTGGATCGACGGACCTCGCGACGGATCATCGTGATCACGACGGACCGTCATGGACTCCGTCGTCTCATACTTGTGCAATTTCTTTTGCTGCTCTCTTCATTACCCTCGACGGTAGGTATGACGGATCGTCACAGGCACAACGGTCCGTTGAGGGTCTCCGTTCCAAAACACTTAAACTCTTGGAATTTGGGTACTGGGACTACTTCTCTGAACTTCATGACGAACCAGCACGACAGACCGTCATGGCTACGACGGTCCGTCACGCACTCCGTAACCCCACACTTGGTCAGACTTCCCCATCTTCCTTCAGCAGCTGCACTGCGATGCCACCTACGGACCGTCACGGGCACGACGAACCGTCACAAGCTCCGTAGGTGGTACTTTTCTGTATTTCTCGCTCAAAAATCTCCGCATTCATCTTTTAGACAGATTTCCTGCAAATAAAGAGAAACTTACATAAAAATTAGCACAAAAAGGCTTTTGGACACACTAAACTTAAGGAAAAAGTATTAATAATACCGTGAAACCACGGTATATCACACTGACACATGGAAAACTGGATGCACAAGAGCCAACTTAATAGGTAATTTCAACTCATATGCAACACTTCCAATGTGTTTCACAACCTCATATGGCCCACATATAGGGGACTAAGTTTCCCTTTCTTACCCAACCTCATCACTCCTTTCATCGGAGATATCTTCAAATAGACTAAGTCATCTACCATAAAGTCAAGGTCCCTTTTTCTATTATCGGCATAAGATTTTTGTCAACTTTGGGACGTCTGCAAATGATCCCTTATGAGTTGGGCTTTCTCCATAACCTCATACATTGCTTTATAACCTATTAGAGCGAACTCACTTACCTCAAAACACCCACTTGGAGATCTACATTTCCTTCCATAAAGGCCCTTAAAAGGTGCCATGGCAATACTCGAATGATAACTATTATTATAGGTAAATTCAATCAATGGTAGATGATCATCCCAATCACTCTTTAAGTCAATAACACATTCTCTCAACATGTCCTCCAAGGTTTGGAAGGATCGTTCTGCCAAACTGTCTGTTTATGGAAGAAATGCGGTACAAAGTTTTACCTTGGTACCGATCCCACTTTGGAACAATTTCCAAAAATGAGAAGTGAATTGAGATCACCTATCCAAAATGATATACAAGGAGATTATGTTCATTCTCACAATCTCATTAAGATACAACTTAGCGTATTCCTCCATCAAAAAAATAGCTTTGACTGGGATAAAATTGTCAGATTTTGACAATCTATCCACAATAACCCATATTGAGTCATTTTGCCTCTGGGCACAAGGCAAACCCACAACAAAATCCATATTGAAATATTCCCATTCCCAAGTAGGAATAGCTATATCTTGAGTTAACCCTCCCGATCTTTAATGTTCGGCCTTGACTTGTTGATAATTAGGACATTCGGCCACAAACTCCGCTATACCTTCTTCAAAACGTTCCACCAATAGACCTCTTGTAGATCACGATACATTTTGGTGGCACCCAGATTAATGGAAAATAGGGAACCATGATCTTCTTCCAAAATTTGTATTCTCAAGTCATTAACATCTTGACACACAACCTACCTTGGTACCTAAGTACATCATCCCCCCAATATCTAAGAAGAATGAGTCATTAAATTTACTAGTGACCGATTCCTTCAACTCCATCAATAGAGAATCAAGATGTTGCTTAGGCTTCACCTCAACCACTAAAGATGACTTGGAGTTATGATGGACCATGAAACCCCTTTTGGAGAATCTTCAAGTCGAACACCCAACCGGGCCAATCTATGCACATCTTTAACTAACTCTTTCTTACCATCATCAGCTTGAGCTACACTACCTAGAGACATTCGACTCAACGCATCCGCAACCACATTGGCTTTTCCGAGGTGTTAAAGAACACTCATGTCATAGTATTTCAAAATCTCTAACCACTTTATTTTTTGGAGACTTGAATCCTTTCGATTGAACATGTATTGGAGACTCTTGTCAAGCAAATCCTTGAGTTGAGCTTTCAACTCTTTCAACTCGGTTGGATCCATCCGATAAGGAGTAATTATATGGGTTGAGTATCCTACATCAAATCAATGCCGAAATCTATTTCTCGTTCGGGAGGAATTCTGGGTTAGTCATCGGGGAAGAGTTTTAGAAGATCCTTCACTAATGGGAACCGACTCTAAAGGAGGAGTCTCGTATTCAAGGTCCTTGACCCTCAAAACATGATAGAGATATCCCTTAGAAATCATCTTACAAGCTTTTAGAAATGAAATGATTTGACCTATAGGGATTGAGATTCCCCCCTTCCACTCTAAAATGGGTTCATTTGGAATTTGGAATTTAACAACCCTAGCTCTACATTCAATTGAAGCAAAACAAGCATGTAAACAATCCATCCCCAATATGACATAAAGGTCTAACAAGTCATGTTCTACCAAATCAACCAAAGTAACTCTATTGGGAACCCATATAGGGAAAATCCTATAGACTCTTTTAGCTATAATGCAGTCACCAACCAGGGTAGAAACTGAAAAAGGTTCAACTAAGACATCGGGGGGAATATGAAACTTCATAGCTACCAACGGAGTTACAAACGATAAAGTAGCACCGGGATCTAGCAATCCGTAAACATTAATTGAAAATACTTGCAACATATAGGTAACAACATCGGGAGAACCCTCTTGATCACCCCTAGATTTGAGAGCATAGAAGCGGTTCTTCTTAGGAGTATCGGAACATGGACTGCTTGATTGTTCTTGATTATTCTGCTTACCTTGAGTCTTGTCCATGGAACATTCCCTTACAATATGACCATTATTTCCAGAACCAAAACAAGTATTCGTACCCATTAGACATTTACCCATATGCTTCTTGCCACATTTTGTACAACTAGGTTTCTCACATTGTGAACCACCGCCTTTTCCCCCTTGAGGCTTAGGGTAGGCACCCTATCCTTGTTAGCCCTGGGGAAATTAGAAGAAACTTGGTTGGAGAATCTCTTCTTAAACTTTGGCTTGTCTTGAATTTCAAACTTACCCTTAGGAGTACCTCCATCATAGGACCTTGCCTCTCAGCATCCCTATTTTTCCTCTTAATCCTACTCTCCTCAACTTTTTAAGCACGCATCATCAAATGAGAAAGGTCTATGTTTTCATGAATCATTGCAGCCTGACAGTCTTCCACAAGACCTTCGGACACACCCGTCACAAATGGTCATTTTATCTCTAGGATTAGACACCAAAGAAGCAGCATACTTGGACAACTTGATGAATTTCCAAGAGTATTCTTGAACCCTCATATCTCCGTAACGAAATTTAATGAACTCTTCCACTTTTGCCTCTCTTTTATCCCTTGAGAATAACCTATCAAGAAATGCCTTCCTAAAGACTTCCCAACTAATGGGACCCACTTTGAAAACCCTATTGTCCTTCCATTCAGTGTACAACGTTTGAGCCACATCCTTGAGTTGGTAAGCGGCTAGCTCAACCTTCTCATTTGAACTCACCCCTATAACATAGAAGATCTTATAAACCTCATCAATAATTTCTTGAGGATCTTCATTCACCTTAGACCCAAAAAAAATTGGAGGAATCATCCTTGTGAAGTCCCTCAAAGGTGAAGCGATGGTACTAACATTTGGGTGCAACTTCTCGGTTTTCTTGAGCCGTCATAGCTTGAACATGAGTAGTTACATCTTGATCTCCCTTTATCTCTCCATCCGACATGACCGGAGGATTGACCGAAACTTGGCCACCTACAGGAACTTTCTCTTGAAGAGGAGCTTGGTTTTCTTGGCGAGGAGCTCCCACATTAGCAATCTTCTCTTCAACTCTTCTCGCGGTTTCCCTTATAGTAGTTATAGTCTATAACCAAAATAAAAAGATTAGATTAAAAGGACACATAGAGTTATGGCTCTTGATGCACGACCTTTGAATACCAAGAAAAATGAGAATTTTTTAATCATCACATAGCCTCTCATTTTAAGTGTGGCGCACTTCATAATCATGGCTTCATAATCATGAAGAATATTCTACGTAGACGTGGTTTTGGGAGATATCATTCCTTAGTTTATTCAACCTCGTGCTCTGATACCAAGTTTATCATGACTGGGGGCACCCATTAGTGGTAACTGACGTCTTCATCCTCTTAGAGGCCTTAGACAAACCCTTAGTATACATCATTGCATTACATAGGTAGAAAATTACAGAAAAATTAAAACTTTATATTTGAAGTTAAAGTCTACTTCTCATATATCACAAATAGTCTACATAGTCTCACACATAACCATCTAACATATGAGTACAAGATTTGGGACATAGCCCTTACACTATTACAATATGTCTCATATAGAACATACAATAAAGTCTCAAAATATAAGAAATAGAACATTATCTTAGACATAGTCAAATAGTTAGAACTAGAATGATATGTTTCGTCCTCGGACTTGAGGACTCACCAACTTGGGAATCTATCCATGCTTCTTAAAATTTGGCCTTATTAGAGAGAATATGGGTTAGTACATACCACATGTACTATGTATGGATATATGCAAATAAAACATTAGGAAAACATGCACAAAAGGACATTTTAGTATAAATATGATAAATACCCTTTCAAAAGCCTTTATTGACATTCCAAGCATATACAAGTCCATAACACAACAACAATGAACTATATCAATATTCATGTTCAAGAGTACATCATTATAAAGCCACAATCCACAAATCATATTTAGAATACATTTAATCAACATATCATAATACCTTACTCACAATCCTAATCCAAGACAACTAGTGCAATGTCTATATGAATCCTCATTACCCCCCTACAAACCAAGTAATTTAGCAAAGTGACCATAAGCATTGTCTTACCCTCATATAACTTCATAAAAAGTGTAATCAAAATCATGTATACCAATTTATACCAACATTATGTATATCAAGTTAAACCATCATCATGTAAGAACAACATCAAATATATCATGTATACTTAAAGACCCCTCCTAGAACTCCCCTCAAGGTCCACTTGTTCCATGTATAGGTAAATTCTCATTCCCTTATCTACACTAAGTGATACCCCTAAAGTAGTCCTAGATAGTATTCATATTCTTACTTTCATTCGTTCATTCATTTTACTTTCGGGAAACTTTTCCATAACCGATAATAGACCATGTGATCTAAACATAGAATCCGGTGTTATCCCCTCAAACCGAAAGGAGGGCATTCTAATTGACAAGGTAGGACATATACATCATAAAAGCATATAGGTGGATCCACAAGCTAGGTTTCCCATGAGGGCACATAGTTAAGGAACTAGGAGGTTTTTACTAGAAACCCTCTTTATACTAATAAGCATTGCAGTTTCCGCTTCCTATGTGAAGGAACGCCTCTCATTGTCAAGTTTACTCGGTGCTAAGCTAAGTTACTTTTTAAAGAACCAGTAAGTCTTCATTAAACATTAGTTCATAAGATAGGTCCTAGGGGCTTAACCCCCTCATATAACATGTATATAGCTCATAGGTTACGTGATGAGAATGTTCTTTCATCAAAACCAACATTATGTGAGATCATTACTTCATAACATAATGATAATATGTATATGAGATTACTTCCTATTCCACATAGTAACAAACCTATAAAAATCTCACAATTCATATTATTCATACCATGATCATACCTCCATAACTTCATCATTCATTCTCGAATTAACTAACATTACCCAAGATTAGCCCACAGTAACATAATAGCAATAACTATTTCATGACCTTGAAGGTCATACCAATGGCCTTCATGAAATCTATTCATGACTAACTTCAAAATCAATTATATATATACACCCATCAACCCATTACCCTCATAATACAATAACCAATTATACAAGAACACCCTGAATATCATTATGTGTAGCCATAAATTTACATTATCCAAAGGTTAGGGTTAGGGTTAAGGGAAGACAGACATCTATGGATTCTTCAAGAAATAGATCAAAACCCAACAATACATTACAGTAGGCAGTCCATGAATGTAATAACATAATTAACACAAGTCCAGCAATGGATACATTATCACTTCCAACCAATTCATTAAGAAAGATCCAAGATTTATGGAATTTGGGGGAGGAACATTGATCCATGGGGAATTCGAGTGAAACATAACAATTCACATAATTATACACATAAACCATCCTAAGAAATCATAATTCTTCATAATTGATGCACAATTTCAGTTTTAGAAGAAAACCCATATGTAGAGGAAACCCTTAAATTTGGGTGATTTTGAAATCATCTTTGAATGGACTTCTTGTGGAAGGAATCCCAAGAGTGAAAGAATTCATATCTTTAGGAAGACTTTATCCACGAACGTGAGTAAGAAACTTGGAGATTGGGTCTTTTTCTTGAAACTTCAATATTTCTGCAACGGAGGTTGGGTAGAGAGAGAATGTAGAGAGAAGTGGGAGTACTTGGTTTAAATTTGGGATTAGGTTTTGAAGTGGAAATTAAGTGATAAATGAACTTAAAACAATATATAGTCATCCCCCAAAATACCCATCACTAAGTTGGACTTTTAAAATGGAAGTCCAACATGACCTTTACTTTGAAAACCCGTCCAACCTTCACGCCCCACTTCACGAGCCGTGAAGTGATCAACGGCTCGTGGTGGTGCTCCTGAAGTGTGGGGCAGTAGCGTCCCCCAATGTGCAATCCTAGGAAATTCTAATTAATCTTCATGACCACCTCCCCTTGCCCGTGAACATGCACCACGGCCCGTCAAGCGGGTAGAGGTACCTTCGGTAGTAGCCCCTCGAAAACTATCCATTCTCCAAGTGTCTAAGGCAAGACCAAGACCAAGACCAGCCTCACGTTCCGTCAAGTGCACCACGATTCGTGAAGTGGCTCGTGATGCCTTGGAAAGTAGCTAGTCCAAGATGCCATCATTTTCCATGGTCAAGGCATCTTCACCAGCCTCCTACTTGCCCGTAGTCATGAGCACGAGTCATTGACATGCTCGTGAAGGTTGAGGCAGTAGCCTCACTTTTGGGGCAGCCTTGGCCTTTGTCTTTGGCTTGCCCCTCAAGGTTGGTACTCCTCCATTCACCTTGATCCCTTAAGCCCCCTATTAGGCACCTATGTCCATTCCCATCATATTCTTGAACCATCATATCACCACTAGCACCAGATTTGTTTAGGTTACTAGTTCACCGGACGTCATGGTCGTTCTTAATTTCTTATAAACCTATCTTCCCAATCTAAGTTAAAAAAAACATGAAATAGAACGTCTAACATCTTTATATTTCTTGTCAAGTCATTGAACTACTCAAGGATCCCTAGCGTAAGCCATTGAATTTACTAGGTGCAACAAACAAACACACACACACACACACACACACAACACACACACACACACACACACACATATATATATATATATATAAGAAACATAGAATATCGTAACCGCTCATGCTTATTTTGGACGATTGATCTGTGGTGATTAAGGTAAGCTCACTGATTGCAATGGGATCCATCATTAAAAGCCTCCATTGTTGAACAGTTGCAGCTTGGAGGATCGAGATTGAAAGGAACAAAAAAAACCCTATTTGTAGTTTGGTCAAAAAATATCGTTTCGATCAATACTTTGTCCAAAAATGCCCTTATTGTTAGTTTGGTTTAAAATGCTCATTTTTTCAAATAAATATATCATTTATTTTCTTTTTAACACATTCTTTTTCTAATAATATTTTTTAAAATAAGCAAATGTTTGTCTTACTTCAATCCAAAAAAAAATAAAAATGAAAATATTTCTTATTTTATTATTGTTATTTTATAGTTATATAAATATAAATTAATGATGGATATCCGATGATCTTATACATATGATATATATTATATGTCAAAATAGTACATGAAACTATTCTATTTTAATTGATAAGATAAGATTAGGAAGAAAAAGATTTCCTGTATTTTTATTTGTTAAAGTGATTTTAAAAGAGAGAAAACTTCTTTAATAATATTATAATGAAGAAGAAAATGTGTTTAAGCAAAATATACTTATTTGGAAAAGGGCATTTTGACCCATTTAGTAATTATAGGAGCATTTTTGGTCCAAAGTATTGACTGTCATGACATTTTTTAACCAAAGTATTGATGGTAAGGGAATTTTGAGCCAAACTATAAAAGAAGGGTATTTTTGTCCTTTCATATAGTTTAGGGCATTTTGAACCTCTTCCCTCTCTAAACTAACTTTCCTACAAAAAGGCATTACCAACTTCATACCAAAATAAATCAATTTCAATCCAATGTTGAACATAATTCATACTACAATCAAAAATCAATCGTAAGTTAGTTTCATACCAATAGTATTTATAGTTCATAGACATAATGAGATAATTTTAAAAAATAACTTTCCTACAAAAAGGTGTACCAACTTCATAGAAAAATTAAATCATCTTCATATAAATGTTAAACATACTTCATACCACAGTCAAAAATGAATATAAAGTCAATCTCATACCAATATTATTCATGTTTCATTTCACAATCATAAACATAATGAGAGAATTTAAAAAATAGCTTTCCTACTAAAATGTGTACCAATTGTATACCAAAATTAAATAAGTTTCATACCAATATTAGTCATACTTTATACCAAATTCATGTACACAATAAAAGAGTTTGGAAAACAAATTTCCTACTAAGAGATGTGGAATTTAACTAGTTACATTCAATATTTAACCAATTACAGTTAATGAATTTGAAAATTAAATTTAATACCAATTTAATGTCAACTTCGTACCAATGTTAAACATATTTCATGACACGTTAATATGCATAATAGAGAGTGTGGAAGTAAACTTTCATGTTAGCAGGTGTATAATTTAACAAACTATAGTCAATGCAACTAATTGAAAGACTAATTTCATATCATTTTGATAAAAAGAATGGAAAATGGTCAAAACTATCTTTAAACTATTTGAAATGGCTTATATATATTCTTAAATTATATTTCAGCTAAAAAATATCTTTCCCGTCAAACTATTAGGCCACACCTACCCTTTTAGTTAACGAAAGTATCCATGTATGTTAAATGTCATATGAACGCTGCATGCACACGCTAAACAGACCCCACTTCCACATAGATGACAATGAGAAATGGTCAAAACTACCCTTAAACTATTCGAAATAGCTTATACCCTTAAACTATATTTCAACTCAAAATGTCTTTCTCGTCTAACTATTGGACCATACTTGCCCTTCTATTTAACAAAATCATCCATGTGTGTGCGAAAATTCCACATGGACTACACATGTGCACACCAAACACACCCCACCTCCACATAGATGACTTAAATCCTAATTTTACTCTTTCCCCCTCATTTCATTTTTCCCTTATTTGGATTTATCTATATGAATATACAATATACATTGACTCAATTCAGTTTTATTTTATTTTGATACTAATATCTTATACTTGAAGATCACAAATTAAATAAAATTCAAATTAATTTTGCTATCTAATCCTTAAATCATCTATTATATTGAATATTTTTTTTACTTTCCATAAAATCTATAATTCTCTTAACAATCATTTCGAGCATCTTCTGGATTAGGGACCACAAAAGCTCAAAACTTGAACAATTTTAGGTGATTGGTAAAAGAAAAATTAAGAAATTTATAAAGACTTATTAGGTCTTCGTTGATGTAGTAGCAATTGAAGGTGTCATCCCATCCGTTCATCAAGTTTTCCTCATTAGCGAAATCATCTATGTTGATGTGGCGGAGATCGGTCACCACTGCTACTCAAGTTGTTGTACTCCCTATGGGTGGAGTTTTGATGACAAGTATAATAGGTCTCTTATGACAGCTGGTATTTTGCACCATGACCGTGAGTTGAATCAATAAGAAAGCTTCACTAAGATTTGTTTAAACAAAATTAATTTATTAAGAAAAATTAAAATAATAAATTAGTGTTAATTGGTTAAATAAAATGAGTGTATATCGTTTTATTTATTGCATTTGAAATGGTCATCAAATTGCAATTTTTCTGCTTCGCTTACGTGTACAAGTTCTTACAAACGTTTTTTTTCTTTTTTTGGTTCAGTACATACTTTTCCTGATGAAATGAGCGGAAAAAGAGTGAAATTCGGGCTTTAAATTGTCTATGTGGAGGTGGGGTGTGTTTGATGTGTACATGTGGAGTCCATATGGCGTTTTAGCACACACATGGTTGTTTTTTGTTGAACAGTAGGGCAGGTCTAGTCCAATAGTTAAACGAGAAGGTTAATTTTTAGCCAAAATATAATTTAAGGGTATATTTAAGCTATTTTGAATAGTTTTAGGGTAGTTTATACCATTTTTCGTAGTCTTCTATGTGGATTGGGGCTTGTTCGACGTGCACATGTGACATCCATGTGGCATTTAACACACACAGGAATACTTCCGTTAACTAAAAGTGTACGTGTAACCCAATAGTTTGACGAGAATGATATTTTTAAGGTAAAATATAATTTAGGGATATATTTAAGATATTTCAAATAGTTTAAGATAGTTTTGACTCTTTTCCATAAAAAGAATAACCAAATTAATATGAATTCCATAATAGTAAATATACATATGTTTGCATATATCACATCAATTTTATGTCAACATTAAAACAAAATTCATGCCAAAAATAATATACCAAAATAAACAATTTTAACAAGAATTCTACTAAATTGAATAATTGAAAAATATATCAAATAGGATATTTGTTCTAGCCAATTTTTGCCATTTTTTTATATTGGGATTTTCGAGTCCTCCTTCCTTGTTGCTCTTTTTTTGGAGTGTTTTGATGACTGATCCATATTAACATTTGTTGCTTTTTTTTTAAAAAAAGTAATAAAAATTCTCGTTTACAAAATCTGAGTCCGAACAGAAGCGAGTTCCATCATTTTTTTTCCTTCATATTTTGTCCCTTTTTATTTGTAGGACTTGCAATTTTCTTTGCTTCACTTTTCTTCTCCTTTTCCGTAGTTTATTTCTTATTTTCAGAAGTATCACCCTTTTTCACCGGACTTGCATTCTTGTTTGGCGACGGCGTTTGCGTCAGTATGTTAAAGTTTGGAGCCTCTATTTTAACAGCGAAACTCGCTTATACTATTGTCGGGCTCCTTCTAGGAGTATGCTCATATTTCTTCGATATGTTTAATGGAAAATTTTAAAAACTTGATTCTTAATATTGTGAATTTGCCCTTTCTTTTTATTGTAGAATAAAGACTTTCTTATTGAAAATGTGATATTAAGATGTATAAACAATTTCTTTAGAAGATGATTGAAGATGTGAAAGATGAATTGATAATTCTTAAGCTTGGAGTGGGGGTGCTTATGCAAACAAGTGTGGTGACATTAGGGGTGTGATTTGACGTGTAATGGTAAAAAATAAGAATCAAGGTAAAAAAAATTTAAAATGTGTAAGAGATAATTATGGTAAAGTTTTTATTTATATTATTTAATAATAAATATAAAATTATAAATATTAAATATTTAATAAAATTAAATTAAATTGATTCACACATAAAAGTAATTAAACTGTTATAAGCGGGAATATAGTGTTTTAAGTAATTTTTTCAAAACAAAGATATGTATATAAGTAATTTTTTCTTATAAGATTAGCCCACCCCCTGGCCCTAGCATCCCCAAACCTATTACAACCATCACTACTAAGACTAACGGTGTCTCCCATGGCTGCGTCTGCTTGTACAGTTCACAATTTCTCTCATCCCCATGTAGCCTCCACATCCCAATATATCTCA
The DNA here is from genome assembly GCF_001406875.1 of Solanum pennellii. Classification (NCBI taxonomy): domain Eukaryota; kingdom Viridiplantae; phylum Streptophyta; class Magnoliopsida; order Solanales; family Solanaceae; genus Solanum; species Solanum pennellii. The sequence continues at coordinate 24,811,201 of NC_028638.1, forward strand.
ACCCTATCTACTCCCATCAATAGGACTTTGAGTTTTCCCAGATACAGAAGCAATACTTTTGTTGTCACAGTTGGCTTTTCGACTAGAGCAGTAAAGAGTGACAGTGGCGCAAATGTCAGTAGTGACAAAAAGAAAGAAGTTTTGGAAGAAGAGGAGGAAGAGGAGATGCCATGGATACAAGAGAAAGCATTAGACCTGGTTGAGTTCACCGGTTCTGTGACTCAGGCAATTCCTGGCCCTAGGATTGGGTCTAGCTCTTTTCCATGGATTCTTGCGGTGCCCTTGACTTACTTTGGCATCACTTTTGTCATTGCCTTTGTCAAAACCGTTCGCAAGTTCAATTCACCCAGGGAGAAGCGTAAAAAATTGGTATCATAACTTTTCTTGTTTACTCATCCAAATCTTTTCCTTGCAACACATTTAATATTTATTAAGATACATAGACCTGTATTTCCACCATTTGTCCTTTAATTTTTTAAAGTTGTTTCTCTCTGTCTTCAGAGTTTTAGCTAGTTATTTTTTGGAAAATTAGTACACCCTTGAGTCTTCTTGAAGCAAAATGTTGATTATGTTATAACAGAAAGGACTAAGTTGGAAGCTATTGTAAGGAGCAGAAATATATTCCAACATTTCCTTCTCGAAAGGAAGAGGTTAATTAATATGCATATCTACCTGGCTAAACTGCTCCAAATGTCCTGCCAGCCTTGCTAATGCACATCTAATCTTTCTATTTTCTCAAAGTATATCACACTTGCTGAAAAAAGTACTGCAAATCTGAAGTTTCTTATCACCAGTTTACCTACTGGGAAGATATTCCGTCTTGGCCATAATATCATGGCTTAAGAATACAATGTGTGAATGTGATCAGCTTCTCTTAGTGTAGAATATGGTCATTTCGTAGAAGGGGAAGTATTGTGCGTTTCTTGATGAACAGTCTGACAAGTACAATTTTTTAGGTGAACAAAAATGCTGAGCTATGCAAGTCAATCGATGAGTTATTTGAGAAAGGAAAAGATTTTGTTGAGCCTTCAACTTTGAAGGGACTTGCACAAAAGGTATGATGTGCTGTCCATATTGCTGTCTTTAGCTTAATTTAACATGACATCAAGTCTTTCTCCATGATTTTAGCAGTAGTTTTTTAAAATCTCATTTATTCCTTGTGTGTTCTGGATTCAGAGTTATGTCTTATTCAGTGTGACACAGAGATCCTGCCTGGACTGATTTAGAACATTATTTTGGTTTAAGCATAAGAGTATTACATTTTGAATTGATGTACTATACTATTGTCAATTAGAAACTTCTCATTCTAGGTCATAATTACCAATCCAAATAACTAAGTAAAAATATGTTTCTGGGTCATAAATTTATCTTGTAGTTAGTGCCTGTTTGGATTGATGTATTTTAAGCTCTTTTAAGAAAAACAGTTCTAGGGAAAAGGGTCTAATGTACCTCTCAACTTTGCTATTTAGAGCTGATATTTCTACAGTTACAAAAATGACGCACGTACATCCTTACCGCTACCAAAATGGCTCACATAGACTCCTATCGTTACAAAAATGGCTCACGTATATCCTTTTCATCTAAAAAAAATAACTTGAATTGTCTTTTGATATTTAAAAAATCCATGTAGGGATATATATGATCTTTTTCATGCATGAATTATATTTTTACTTCTTTGAGTATCATTATTTTAGTTTTTTATTCTTATTTCATTTCTTTCATTCTTATTGTAAAAATATGAAAAATAAAAGAAAGAAATGTGAATGGATTTTTTTTAAAAAAAAAAACTAATATTTTTGCAGCTATATTGTCATTTTAAACTAATTTTCAGCGATATTTTAATTTATGTTTTTGTATTTATAAAAAAAATCGGGCCATCTATAGTAAATTTTACAAGAAATTGGTGAAAAAATAAATTTGACCATCCAAATAAACCTCTTGAATCAAAGAAATAACAATAATTCGTGTTAAAACAATCAAATATACCCCTACACGGATTATTTTAATAAAAATATTAATTGAAAATTATTTTTTTCACTTCCGTTTGGGGAAAAGGATATATGTGAGTCATTTGTGTAACAATAGAGGTGTATATAAAATTATAAACCATTCTCATAACGAGGGTGTATCACCTCTAAATAACAATCTTGAGGGGTATTAGGCCTTTCCCCCTGGGTTTTAAGCATTTTTGGAGTGTGTGTTTTTCAACACTTGTTGGTTTTAAGCAAAAATGATCAATATAAGCCGAAAGCTATAAGTTAGGCTATTGGATTAATTTCGCTAAATCTACAATATAGGCTATATTCTTACTTGTAAGACTAGTGGAATACTCTTGTTAAAACAGATGAGAGACCTACTCATAGTGGTTATTTATCTGGAGAAAGCATATGATAGAGTACCATACAAGGTCCTTTGATGTGTGATGGAAAAGAAGTGAATCTACGTTTAGTATATGAATGTCATAAATGACATTTGTGATAGAGCCACCACTAGCATGAAAACAGTGTTAGGTGGTACAAAGTAGTTTCCCATAACAGTTGGTTTACACCGGGAATCGACATGGAGTCCCTTCTAGTTTGCCGTAGTTATAGACGAGTTGACCAACATAATACAAGAGAACGTCCCTCGGTGTATGCTATTTTCTATGATATTTTGTTAATTGAAGAGACTACTGAGGGTGTCAACCAAAAGTTTGAATTATGGAGAAACATGTCATAGAGTAAGATTTTTCGGATAAGTAGAAATAAAGACTGAACGAATGCATTACAAGTTTAGTCAACATGAGAGGTCGAAGTTGAGGTGAGACAAGGTGAGATTGCAGTGCCAAAATGAAAACAATATTAGATATTTATGCTCGTATCAAGAGAATGGAATGATAGATAAAGATGTCACTCATAAGATTTGCTAGAATAGGAATAGGTTTAGATAATCCTATAGAAATAGGATAGGTTTATACAATCCTATTAGAATAGGAATAGATTTATACGATCCTTTTAGAATAGGAATATGTTTATATACTCCAATTAGTATAGGAATAGGAATATTAAATAGTATCCTACTTGATAAAGGATTGTATTTTATGGTCTATAAATAGGGTCTCAATGTAATAATGTAGACATAATGACAATTCAATAATATGGTTTTTCTATATTTCTCACAAGATTAAAACTAATGGTTGAAATGGAAAATTACTACCATGGTGTTATGTGATAGAAGGATAACTTTCAAAGTGTAAGGTAAGCTTATAGAACAACTATAAGACCAACCATGCTATACATGAGCGAATGTTGGGCTGTTAAAGTCCAACATATCCACTAGATGAGTTTTGCGGAGATGCGAATGGTAAGATTGATTAGATAGAGTTAGAAATGGCCACATTCTAGTAATAGCACAAGTAGCACACATTGAAAATAAAATAAGGGAAGGTCAGTTGAGAAGGTTTGGATACATTTTGTGTTGACCTACAAATGCACTGGTTCATAGGCTATGTTGCACAGACTCTTCATTTTTGCAGCCGACCTCGTCTCGACGCAACACTGGTGTAGGTGCGGGGTGCATGTTCGATTGGTCAACTTGATCTGGATACTTTGATCAGAGCTAAAGGAAAAAAAATGAGGAAGAAGAGATCAATTTCATGGCCGCACTTTTTCTCCAATGAAGTTGTCACATGGTCTAGTTTCTCCATGGAAAAGAATAGTAAGAACAGAGAGAGAGAGAGAGAGAGAGAGAGAGCAGGCAAACCTTTTTTTCTTGTACAACAGGAGGCGAAGGCTTCATGGGAAAGAAGAAAGAATTCCAAGTCTTCTTCTTGAAAAAGAAAGAGAAACTTTCTTTCTTGAAAAGGAACAGAGCATGCTAAGGGTTTCTTGGGAGAAGAAACGTCTTTCTTGGAGAAGAAAGGGCAACACAACACTTTAATGAATTAGTCTATCTAATTTAAGTTAGTCTCTCTCTCTCTCTCTCTCTATATATATATATATATATAAAAGAAATTATAATTTTTTTTTGAAAAACTTAATTAGTAACAACTAACAAGTCATAATTAATTTATGCTTTTAAATGGGCCATGTAGGAGAGGATTATTTGGAATAAGACGAAAAATCAAATCAAATTGAACCAAATTCTGATTTGATTTAGTTTATATATTATGTTTGTACATCTATAATTGATATACTTCTACTATAGTGTTTTCCAAGATATTTATTATTATTTTTATTATTATTATTATAACTATATTTTATAATAGGGAACAATTTTAGCCGAATTTTCGCACCCGTATCCATGCTCGGATTCACACCCCCGAATCTTAAAATTTAAATTTTGCCGAATCCGATTCTCGTATTCGCATCCGTCTCGGATAACCACACCCGAGTCCGAGCAACTTAGTCCATAGTTGTGAAACTATGGTAAGTTAAGGTGTTTAAATGGGATGCGGTAGACCTAAAATTACACAGAATGAATTGGTCTCAAAGATCTGAAATTGCTTGGTATCAAATCAGACTTAGCTATAGATAGGGAACAATGGAAGAAAAAAATCCATATAGGTGATAGCTACTTGTTGAGGATAATAGATTTTAGATTTGTACGAAATTTTTATTATAATATTATTATTGTTGTTATTATTATTATTGTTACTACAATTTGTGTATATATATATATATATCACGTCTTTTTCCACCTTTATTTATTTGTTATTATGGTGATATGCACTTAAATGACAAAATGAGGATTCATATAGTCAACCACAACTTATTTGGGACTGAAGCGGAACTGCTGTGGTGTATGTTCTCCCTTTTCCTTCTTTCCTTCTTTTGCTAAAATGGGTTGTGTTATCTTATAATTGATGTAGATATGCCTTACCATGAAGTAATTAGTAGAGCTTTTGTAGAATCTGACCAACTAGTTTGTACTTTTGACAATTTTCTTCTTCTAGGAGCTAATAATTTGGATTACTTTAACTTTCTTGTTAGCTTGTACTCTTTTCCTTTTTTTTTTTTTTTTTTATGTTAAGGGTAACAGTATATTAATATCAGCTAAAAGGCTGTGCTGGAGCCATATTACAATTCAAAAAGCTACACAGAGTAAGCCAATCAAATGTTTAGTATTTTATTTGATAAGGTTGTAAATTTCTTTGACTTAAAGCTTAATGCTTCTGGAAATTTCTGTCCTGGAAGTTGTTGAACAGGATGATAGAGTAGAGTTTTACCTGTCCTACCAGTAGCAGTTGTGATAAACTCTTTCTGGGCTCAATGCCTCTGTAACTTTTCTTCAATATCTTTAGTAATATACTTCCCTTGTAAAGTGACTGCTACATCTGCCTACAACTTGGCATCTTCTCAAGGTACTTTGTTGTTGCTTGTGGTATTGAATTTTTGAATTAGAGATTTGTCTTTACTGGTGGGCAGGGGTATTAGATATTGAATTAGGCATCTGCCTTTAGTGGTGATGAAGATAGGCTGCTGCTTGTTATCCTTTTCTAATGTGCAACTTTTTTCTTCTTTTCTTCTTTTCTTTTAATATATCTAATCTAAATTTCCATCTGCCTGTTATTTATCATAATAAGGTCTTGAATTAAACCACGTGAAATTTGCAGACAGGTTTTGATATGGAGGAGATTTTCCGAAAATATATTCGGTACTCCTTGAATGAGAAGCCATTTAGCCCGGATTTAGTAGCATATTTAATTCAATTGAGGAAAGCATCAATGCTGACTGATTCTGAAGTAGCTGGAATACTGAACGAAATTTCACGACGAATTGTTCAAGACAAAGGTTAGGTTTACTAGAATTCTTGTGAGCCCTTCATTCCATATCTCCTTGTATGATCTGTTGTATGTTCTTCTAGTTTAGAAATAAGGTCTGATCTACACATGAAAAGAGAAGGCCTGTTTACACCTTCTCACACTGTGCACACAACCCAATGGGAAAGAAGTAGCAAAAATATTCCGTCTCATTGATCAAGAAGAAACTCATGTTGTTATATAGCAAATGAAGCTAACGTGTGGGTATGGTTGGACTTCTTGATTGAGAACCTACACTTCCAAGTTTCAATGGTCTAGTGTTCTTTCTATAAAAGTACATGGACATCAACAAAAGAAGATCTATTACTTTCTGTCTGCGGAAGGATTTGAACCCGTGAAGTGCGCCCTAACCCACACAGCACATGTTGCACATTTACCACTAGACCAAAGCCTTAGACTCCATCTTCTATTTAAAGGACCTAAGGTAAAAAAAATTTCATTGAAATGTGGATGTTCATCTAGGCTCTAGGTTTGGTTTAAAATTTGTCGAACAGGCAACTCTATATTGACATCACCGAAAGGAGTTTGTATCATTGTGTTGAGTTGTTTTCGTAGTAGAGGTTCCCTCCCGTATAAATCGTATAGGTTGTGTTTGGTATGAAGGAAAAAAATTGTTTCCAATTTTTCCATGTTTGGTTTGGCTTAAATGTTTTTTAAATCAACTTATTTTCCTCAAATTTAAGGAAAATGACTTCCCTTCAAAAATTAAGGAAAACATTTCTAGAACTTGTTTTAAATTACAATAGCTTTTTTCTTATCTGTACCCGACCCTTCCGGTCAAATATTTTTAATCTTAACAACCAGCCCCCACCCAAAACACCCCCCCCCTCCCCCAAAAAAAAAAAAAAATTAAAGTTATGTTTTAAAAATCTTTCAAATTTTAAGATTTTTTTTTCCTCACCCGAACTCTATCCCCTCCTCCCACAAACAAAAATGATTTTGGAAAAATATTTTGAATTTTAAAAATTTCATTTTTTTTCCCCCACCCAACCCCATATCTGACCCTGCGACCCCCCTTCCGTCAAATATTCTTTTAAAAAAAAAATTATCGGAAGTCTGGGTCGGATTTCGGAATGGTCGTCGGGTTCATGTCCTAGTTCGGGTGTCAGCGTTGGGGACTACATCGATTATCGAATCAGAAATTATATTCCTTTAAGAGTATTTTCTACTCACAAGCCACTTGTTCTCAAAAAAAAAAAATCCTTTCATACCAAACACACCCAAAGTGTGCATAATCTGTTAAAACTTTGTATCTCTTCAACAGTATATTTGTTGTAAACAAGTCTCTCAACTTTCAGGTCCAGTTGTTATGGATATATCAGGCTATTCTGAGAAGGGTTTGAAGAGAAAACTTGCTGTGCAAACACTTTTTGGGAAGATTTATTATCTCTCTGAGGTAAGGGCCCTATCAAATGAGGACCTCATCCTACTTCTTAAAATTTTTTGCATCAGAATGATATCTGATGTTCCTTTTCCTCTGGTTGTGATTGATTATTTGATATGTAGATCCCTTCATTCTTGAATAACAGTGCTTAGTAATTCTTTTTTTTCTTTACTATTTTGACTTTGAAGAGTAGCTTCTCCTCAAGTTTACAGTTTCAAAAAGGAGGGGTATCTTCTCCTCATCTCTCACATTTGGTACCCTCCTTTTGAATCCGTCATTGTATATTTTCCCTCACCATATTGGCAATAAACAGTATATCCCCCTCAGTTGGCTTATTTTCCAGTCTCAAATGTGTTTCTTTCCAAGCTTGCTTTTTTTATCTTTACAGAATGATCTAACGTCATAATGAGATGTAGACAAACTAGTGACCCTGGATACAACATCATTTGCATCTCAACTTGCTTGCCCAGTTTTTGTCATGTAAAGCTTAAGATTTCTTTATGTTTATGTTTAAGTAAGAAGTGTGAACTGCCACTGGTCTGGGGCGAAGATATAATGTAACTTGTTATTAGCATCAGGTCCAATTCAAGGCAGATTGTGCTGACCCACATATAGAAGTACTCCTTCAATCCAAAAAAGATTCCTCATTCCCTTTTGGTTAATCACAAAATGGTTTCATTTTTTCCCTCGTACAAGAAAAGAAAAAAGTTTTCGCTTTCTATATAAACTAGGAAGCTACCTAAGATGCATTTCTACTCTATAATATACCATTTTGACTATTAAATTTTCCTAAATTCAAAATACGTATATTTCTCTCATTTTCCCCTAGAATTGCTAAATAACTCACTTTCTTGTAGGAATTTTATTAGTAACAGTCGGGTCAAACTATGATTAGTGATTCATTCATCTGAACTAAATTTCTTGGTAATTTGTAGAATATTGAGTTGTTGCGTCCAACTTTTGTAGTGGCTCTGCATTTTTGTGGGTATTCCTACTCGATGTAGAATTTAGTTTTACCACTGTGTAGTGTAGAATTTCACTGTGATGTGCTTCTGAGTTTACCTCAATTGCTCTATTTATTAAACAGCTTCCAGAATTCTGCTCAAGGGATAGCTCGTTAACTGTTAAGGAAATATTTGGAGTGGCCGAGTAAGTGACCTTTTTCATGATTTTAGGCAGTCATTGTAGAATTTAGCTAATCATTCTTTGTTTGTTCCTTGTTAGTGAGGATGCTGAAAAGCTTCGGTTACATACCATCCCAGAAGCTGGGAACATGGATTCACTTGAGAGGATGGTGAACGGTTCAGATGCAGAGTGATGATTCCGCTATTGTTTCTCGATTCACGTACACTTGATTGTAGAGAAGTTGTAGGTGTGGAGAGTATTGCATATTCCTTGTGCAGTGCCCAAAACAGCGGAAAAGAAAAGTCACAACATATAACTAACCACCATGAAGCTTGTCTAGAATTGCTTCAGTTTTGTGCCCACAACACTTGTGATAGATACAAAATGCTTGTGTTCTGTTTCCAGCGAAAACTACTTTTTCACATATGGAGTAGTCTGAAAAATAATCTTCAGTTTCCATCAAAATTGAATTGATTCATATATTGTTTGGTCCTAAAATGTCCTCACTCTTTAATATTTTGATCCAAAACTACTCTTACGCTTGCTTTAGATTAAAAATGTCATACCACGTATGTATTTAACAGTGTAATAGTTTTTTTATTCTTTATTTATTACTTCTTTTTCTATTTAGGCCTAATAAATAGAGGACAAATATGAATTGATTATTAAGTTGCGATAATTTTAGGGTTCATTTGGCTATGTGATATAAATTATGAGATGAAGCTGATGTTTTGTTTGGACATGTAAACATGAAATTTTTGTGTTATATTTTCTCATAAACATAGAGATACATAAGTTGTAAAACTCCTAAAACAATCTCAATAGTTTATTCTCAATCTTATCAAATAAATAGAATTTTCTAAAATTGCATGATAAATTATCATAGAGTTATTTGTTCTCTATTTAAGTAACTTGTTTCGTCTAACTTTAATTGATTAAACTTTAATTTAATTTTAAAAAATGAACATAAATTGTAGTATACTAGTCTTTATATAATCCTCTCACATATTACAAACAATCACTTTATGTTGAACTTGCATTTCTCAATCATATGATTGAGAGGACGAACCAATATTATTACTTTGAGTCATTTGTTGGTCATTATCATTCACAATTATATTTTCATGCTATTAGACCATAAATATTTCATTAACTCTTGGTATCTCGCACATAATTATGTAACACTATATAAACTATGAATTTACTTGTGTATCAATATCATATGGTTCATTTCTTGTTTCACTTTTGCGCAATTACACATTTTAGTACATTAATTTCATGTTAAAATCAAACATATTGGAAGTAGTGATTATCAAACGTACATCATCAATTTTGTCCCTTTTTATATTAAATTACTTTAAACATTTTCATATGTATGTAGCTGAAAGTGAAGTTTTTCTTATTATGAAAAACCAAAAAAGTATTACTACCTCGGTTCTAATTTATATTCACAAATCAATTCCTATAAATTTTAAAAAGTAATGATGTGATTATTAATTTTATTTACGTATGAATAAATGGTTAGTAGATATAAATATGAGACTGTTTAAATAGAATATATATCTGTGAATCAACTTTTGTATTTACGAAAAAATCTCAAATCATGATATGAAATTTCCAAATCTTGATTTTTGGTGAATATGAAATTTAATGTCATAATATGAAATCATGAGATAGAATCAATGTGAAATCACATATCCAAATGTTGATTCCTTCTCACGATTTCATTCATGATATGAGATCGCACGGTCAAACGACTATTTAAATATTGAGGAGAAAATCATTCAATTCTCAAAGGGGAACAATTTTCATTTTCTCTCTCCTTTTTTTTTTTTTTAAAAAATCGTTTTTAAATCACCTCTTCCATTTTTCTACTCTTAATCAATTTTCATGTGGAATTATGGATATTTTCAATTCTATTTCATGAATTTATTTGACACACGTCTTCTCATTTTAATTGGGAAAATTATGCGGATAAGCAAATTTATACTATTTAATTACTCATCATAGCTATAGTTTGCTATAATTACCACTCGCGACTAACATTATACATTACTTACGTAGGCTGACTTCGACTTTGTATAATTAGTCATGTTTGTATATGTATAATTCACCAGGATATACAAATAAATATGTATAATATACAATTTTTTAGCCTCTATATACACAATTCACCTCTCTCCCACTCTCTTCCCTCTCTCGCTCGCCTCTCTCCTCCCTCTCTCAATCTCGCTCGCCTCTCTCCTCCCTCTCCCAATCTCGCTTGCCATTCATACAAATGTATATGTACAATATACAGTTATATACAATTATATACATATACAATTCACCTCTCTCCTACTGTCTTCCCTCTCTCGCTCGCCTCTCTCGATCTCTATTGCCTCTCTCATCTCTCTCCTAGTATCACTCGCCTCTCTTCTCCCTCTCCCAATCTCTCTTGCCATATATACAATTACATATGTATAATATACAATTATCTAACCAATATACATATACAATTCACCTTTCTCCCACTCTTTTCCCCCTCTCTCGCCTCTCTCCTCTCTCTCCCAGTCTCGCTCGCCTCTCTCCTTCAAATAACATGTAGTTACAAATTGTAATTATCAAACTACAGCTATAGAGAGTAATTAATTATTTTTAAGTGGCTATATGTGAAAGTTTTCCTTTTTAATTTGGTATTTCACATTTCATCATGATTTCCCTGTCTGCCCCTCAAGTCACAATTTCTTTCACCTAAGTTCACTTTTTATCATTGTTAGTCCTCAAGTCACAATTTCATTCACCTAAATTCAATTTTCACCATTGTTAACCCAATCATCATAATGAAGAAGATTGGATGAGTCATCCAACATCGGCCGTTAGAGTATTTAATAACTTTTGGATGGAGAAAACATCATTGACAATAATTTGAATCTCAAGTTGAAATTTTAGGGTTCTAATTGAAAAAGTTAAGAAGAATAATCACTGGATTGAAGTGTGATTTTTTTCAATTCAATCTCAAAACTTCTCCATCAAGTTGAGATGAGTGTATGAATTTGCATATAAATTTTGTATAGATTAGTGTTGAAATTCTGACTCTAAATTTTCCTAAGAAACAAGTACATTCTATATTTTCCTTTGCAGATTACAATAGTTACATTTTGTAAAGCAAATAAAATAATAACACACTATTTTATCGCGAAAAACCCCAACTCATAAAGGGAAAAAACCATGACCTACACCTCTGTAGAATTTAATTCCTCTTCATTAAACTTTGACCCTCAACAACGGGTTACAAACCTATGTAACCAAAGGAATTATAAACTCTAATTCCTAGCTACCCGAGACAAAAGAAAACCCAGCTTTAAGTCTTCTACTGTCCGTCAAGTTTCTCAAACTTGTTAGACGAATCCTACAAACACTTGATTGTAATCAAAACTCTTAGTTACAATCATACAACTTTTTCTTCACAAACTGGCAACACTCCCCAATAAATCTCAAAACTTTCTCAAACTCTTGTTCGTGTTTTGATCTACTCTCTATGTAAGTGTGCATTTTTCTCAAGCGAAACTATTGCCCTATTTATCGATTTGGACTTGAATCTAAAACCTATTTCAACTAGAAATCCTACTTGTGTTCTGCTTCCTTTTTCTCTTAAACTTAGAAGCTCACTCGTAGGATTCTTACTTCTTGTGGAACTCATAGTTCAACTCAAACTTGTCTTCAGTTTTCTTTCTTGACTTCACTTTGATTTATTTCCTTCTTGAACTCTTTATTTACGCCCTTTATTTCCTTATTTACTTTCGCTTCCTAGTTTGTCTAGTTTTCCTATTTGATTAAGAAAACTATCTTGCCAGCAAAATCCTTTATAAAAGGAAACTTTCTGTACTGGTTGCTTGTCGAAAAAATAGTACTTCCACAACCTTTATAATTTCTAATCGCGTGGTTGACGTTCTCCTTATCCAAGTCTGATTCGGTCTGAAAGGCACACGTTGTGCAATCTGTTTCATTCATTTATTCCTCTATTTGTCAATTAACAAAATCTTTCTCGTTCTAACAAATTTCCCTTTTTTGATGATGACAATCCATCTCTTCTTGTGTGAATAGATCATCTGTGTTATTTGAGTTTCTAAAAGTCAATACACAAAGCAAATACATTAGAGGATCAAGTTAGACCAATTGAGTTATAAATATTACACAAGTATACACTTTCCCCTTTTGACATCACAAAACAATGTGAAGACATACATTACATTAAGAGAAAAAATTCGATACTCAAGGACAATTGGGGCTATCACATACACACACACTTAAAAAATCAAGAACTCAGTTAGCTATAGCAAAGCGTTTTCACAAACATAGGAGATAGAATGAACTTGAAACTCAAACCCAACATTAGCATTAAATAAAAGCATATACACCACAAATGTAATCAAAATTAAAGATAGAATCAAGCTCTTGTGATGAAAAAAAATCGGGAAGTCAAAGGCTAGTGTGGCTAGGTAATATCAAAAGATCGGGCATGAGAGGGTAAAAGTCATTTTTCGGTAGCAAAAATATCTTTTGGATTAACAAAATTAGCAACCTTCTCAATTTCAAAGGTAGCCTTAATATATGCAGCTCAATTTGTTTATATCATCTTTAAGGAGCTTTTTCAATCAATCATGTGCCCTCTAGAGAAACAATAGTTTACTCATCTTTAATTTCAATAAAATTTGTAAGAGGAACAAATTTTCTTGAATATCATTTGTAGATGAACATGTTCTCTCAATCTGTTCCCAGGACGTGGTACTATCAGGTGCAACACCAACTATAATAATTGTTGACATCAATTCTAAATCCCAGTTTATATTATTTCCAATAAAAGAATTAGGTTCGACAGATGGGTCTCCCATCGATACCCCTCACTAGATGCACCCAAGTTGGGCCTTAACAACTGAACTTTGTTAAATTTTAGGTTCCCCAAAATATTCCTCCTCACAAGGTACATCCTCCAAAACTTTCTAAGTAATTTTAGACACACACAATACAAATCCCCCCTAAGAATCAGCACAATCTACTTTCTACACCACAATCTATATTTTATAAGGTACCAAAGTAGAGGTGTCGTCTATCGAAGTCATCACAACCATAGACCATCACACTGGGATAAGGCTGTAAATAGGCTTCTTAAGAAGATATTAAGTAATATTGAGTGCATGAATATATCTTTTGGGACAAGTTGAAGGAATAGGTTCAAGTGCATTGATATTATATTTAATTATGAATAATTGTAGTGCACATATATTAGATCTCTGAAAGATGTTGAATTTTGCTCCAATTTTATTTAGCCTATCTCCAGTGACAGATGCAAATACAATGTTACAACATGAGTAGCTTGACTGTTGACACCCAATTTTTACCGACATTTAACCATTTCTAGGAATGTTATTCTATTAAATACATATTTTAAAATATATTTCTAATTTTAAGGTTTTAGTCGATTTTGTCCAAAAATTATATATTTTAGTATGCATACTTTATAAAATTTATTGAAAATATTATTAATATGTTTTAAAATTCTTAATAAATTTCTAAATAATTATTTCATTCAAATATTTTAAAGTTTAAGTTATTTTAATTATATAAAAACATAATAATATATTTAGTATTTTAATTGGATTGCAATTCCTTAATTTTCTCAAAATCATTTAAATCTTAGTTCACTCTATTCTAATTCATTTCAACTTTAGCCATTCCAATTTAATTGTCATTCAAATATAGCCATATAGTCAGTTGTAATTTTAACCCTTTCTTATCTCAATTTTTCAGATCTCAAAGGACCTCACCCTTTAATGTGAACCGTTTATCTTTCTCCATTAAGGGGGCGTTTGGTAGGGTGTATTAAAAGAAATAATCCATGTATTAGATGTGGTATAATTTAATACTGTGTTTGGTAGGAATGTGAGCCTATGTATAACTAATCCATGGATAGTTAATACATCCTACATGGTATTATGTGATGTATTACTAATACCTTCCATTTGGAGGTATTAGCTCTAATACCATGGGACTATTCTAGGTAAAGACAAAAATACCCCTCAAATCCTTTTAATATTTTTTTTTTTGATTTTATATTTTATATTTATACTAATAAAGTTATTTAAATAAATTAGCTTACAAATTTTATTATTTAGATAGAATTTTTTGTTTCTAAAATATGAATTACTTAATCTATTTATTATTAATATAAAATATTATAATCCGAGTAATATGTTAATGTTGATATATGAATTTAAGAACAATTCATAAGTAATATTGTCTCTTAATGAAAATTAATTAAACATTACACAAGTAGTCTAAAACAAGAGTGTGTGTGTATATATATATATATACACACACATCTCGAGTATAAAAATAGTTTAATTTATTTTTCTATATTTATTTTATATTTTTATTTTATTTTATGATAAAGAGTTTTTAAAAATTTATTGATACAAAACAAAGTTCAATAATTTTTCTCTATAATCATTATAGTTGTGTAACCTTTTGAGTTATTAACTCTAATTTATTAAGATGACAATTATTTACTCTCAAATAATTTAAGTGAGAAAATAGTGAGCATGACAATAAAAATTTAGTTCTCCTAACTAGTTAAAAATGTTATAAAAAATAATATTCTCCCTTAATTATTTACTTTGACTCAATTACATGAAATACAAAATCTCAGAATAACTCTAGGGTATAATTGGAAAGTTTTTTTTTAAAACTTTTAAACCACACACAAAATTAGATAAGAAACAATGAACCAAACACTTGATAAAAATAATCTCTGCATTACTAATCCCTGCATTGCTAATCCCTGCATTACTAATCCCTGCATTATTCATTTTTGTACCAAACGACCCCTAAATCTCAACCCCATATCAAATACTAATCCAACTTTTGGGATTAAATCTCATATTCTTGCCTATTTTAACACAAGAAATCCCAACCTTAATTATAATCTTTATTCTCTCTCTTCCTCTATCCATGCAGAGCCGCAATTCCTCTCTCCTTCTTCAAAATCATAACAGCTGTCGGCCCTCCCCTCTCTCTGTGCTCCGGTGAAAACGCTACCACCAAGAGGCACGACACCGCTCTCTCTTCCCCCTTCTCTCCCCCCATATCTCTCGTCTCGACTCAACAACAACCAGGCGAGGCCATCGGCGAGCAGAAGCTCCAACCGACGACGCCCATGTCATCTCCCTCTGCCTCTCATACCTTTCTCCACCTTCCTCTTCTTTTTTTCCCCTCTCTTTGTGGGACCAACAGCAGCGCCAGGTGAGACCACTAGCGAAGGAAGCAGTCGCCGACAAAAGCAACCACCAGGAAGTAGCCCCAACAAGCAGAGTGCTCCGGCGAGAATGCTGAGTGCTAGCAGCCAGTGTTGCTCCCCCCGTTCTCCATTTTTCGAGAAACAACAAAACGTGCAGCTTCGACTCCAGCGAGAAGCGAAATAGATTCTGCTCCGGCGAGAGCTCTGGTCAACGAGGTTTTAACCAAACTAAGTCATTATATAAAGTCATTCACCAAAATAATATGTTTTTCTAAAATTTTACAAAACTAGTATAAACGTATTCCACAGTAACGTTTTAGGATATATTTTATTTTTTAAAAGTTGATGGCGTCAGATTGATATACGTTACTCACAGTAAGTTTTACTCCTAAAACGTTACTCACAGTAACGTTTTAGGAGTAAAACGTTACTGAAAATAACGTTTTAAAAGTAAAATGTTATTTACAGTAACTTATATCAACCTAATGTTGTTAGTTTTTAAAAAATAAAATATATCCTAAAACGTTACCGTGAAATACGTTTATACTAGTTTTGTAAAATTTTAGAAAAATGTATTACTTTGATAAATTGTTTTATATAATGACTTAGTTTGGTTAAAAATTCCTGGTCAACAACTCCATGCAGCAGCTACGCAGAAATCTTCTCCATCTCCGGTGCCCCTTTTTTCTTTTCCAGCAAGGACGAACTTCAAATTCCAGCAAATACTTCGAAGCTTCTGAGCTTGGTAAGAAGGATCTTGACAGATCCGTCCAGGTAAGTTTTAATTAATTTTATGGCCATTCTAACTCTTTTTTCTTAATGAGTTTGATTAGTTTGAGAATTCGAACATCCTATAGTATGTCATGATATATTAATTTGTCTTGTAAAATGTGATGTTTAGAAAACATATCTAGGTTTAAATTCTCTAATCAAACTTAATAGTGATCTGGTGAATTTTTCCCTTTGCCTTTGTGCTAATATTTACTGTCGATTGTTTAACGGGGTCATTGAGTTTTTTTTTTGCTCCGCCATAATCATGGATTTGTTAATTTCTAATATTTTTTCCCCTCAATTGATCCTAAATAGTTTATTGAAATTAAAAAATGTTTATTGCTAATAATTTGTTTTCATTTATGTTTAATTTGAGTATTGTTGATTATTTTACTAATGGAATTAATTGATCGATTTGTTTTCCCTTCTTTGCTTGGTTGTAATTAGGATCTACCAGTTGTTTATAGACTTTGTCAAAATTATCGGAAATTGATATTTAAATTATAGCTTGCACTTCGTAATTAATGTTGTAAATTTGGATTCAATTGACTATTATGTTGCTCTTGTCTTAACTACATCAATCAATATCAACAAGCTATGCTTGTGATAAATAAAGGAAAGCATCTGGGTTCGTAATAAGCACGGGAGCTTGAAGAGTCGCCGTGACAAGGAATGCTTGGACAGAGCTTTTATTTAATTTATTTCAATGTTTGAANTATATATATATATATATTGGGGATCGTCTAAAGGGAAGGGGGGGGGATTACATGCTACTTGTTCATTATTTTATCGCAACTTATAAAGTTAGAAAGCATGCCTATAGGATCTAAATAACTTTCAATATGTTTTGGGTTTACAATCATGTATATAAGTTTAAACTTTGCTATTAGATAAATATCATGCTTCTATGTCTGATAATAATTTCAACATGTTTACACTTAGAAAGTACGCTTATAGGACTAAATAATTAAAATCAAATTTCAGCATGTTTATAACTGAGTAAAAATCAACCTCATGCATGATCCCTTTTTGTTTTTTTAGATATTTGTATGATGTTTAATAAACAAAATTAGAGTAGTAATCATTTCTGACTAAAAGATTGTATTAAATTAAAATGTCTCTGCATGGTAATGTTTCGCCACGTAAATTAATTTTCTGCATTAATATCAAAGAGATTATGTGTATTTATATGTAAATATTTACATGTTTATGTGTAAACAACTTTTTTTAATCGTCTTCAAAATTTAAACTATTACTAATTTTTTAAGACCGACCGCAAATCAAAATTTTTTTATGGTGGAGGAGCACGATTAACAATATCGTGGCATCATCCATATAAAGAAACAAACTATTTTTTTAAATAAAAAATTTTCTGCTCAAAACATGCTCAATTTTTTAAGCTTTATTTATCGCACATTTTACGCTTGTTTGGGGTAGCATAATAAATAAAATAGAACTATCTTCTACATCTATTTGTGCATATCTGTCTGCTTGTTTATCTCTTTATTAATATCTTAATATCTGTTTAATATTAATTTATCACATAGTTCGCATGCTTAAATAATAAATAATTGAAGTAACCTTAATTTTTTAATAATAAAATTCAGGTAGCTTAAATAAAATATAATTGTTTGCCGATATGGTTGTACAATTTCTATCCTCTCGCTTATCCCTTTATTAATTTCTTAGTATTTGTTTCATTTGTTATTTATTATATCACCTAGTATCGCAGGCTCAACTAACTAATCAAAGTAATAATATGATCTTAATTGTTTAATATTAATCTATTATTATCACCTATTTTGGCATGATAGTTAAAAAAATAATATAAACGAAGTGACCTTAAATGCTACTTGTAACCCCCACATAAATTGGATGAGATACGGTCGGGATCAACACTTGTGGACCTGGAGGGATGCCTAACACCTTTCCCTCGAGATAATTTGAACACTTACCTTGATCTCTGGATCGTTGACCTTAGTTAGATTAATTAGGTTAGATAGGTGTTCTAACACGCCTTAATTCTTTAGGTGGCGACTCTTTAGACCCCCAAATCTCAAAAGAGTTGTTAGTTCGTGCACCAAAATTCATTTTTGAAAAAAAGAGGCACGATAGAATGACGACACTGCTGGGAAATATTAGGTTCCTACCATTACATGTTTCATTTGATTTATGTGAGGTTTACTTTATTTGTCTATCTCATTATTTTTTTAGGTGATTGTCATGTTTAGATTTTTTTGTTTCCTTATTTATCATCGATTTTTCATGTTCCACCCCTTTTCTCTTCCTTATTTGTTTATTACCATGTTTCACCCTTTTCCTTTCCCTTATTTGAAGTATTTCCATGTTTAAATTCCTTTCCTTATTTGGTTAATTTATCTATGTTTGCATGCTTATTTATCTATTTATATACTGCTTTCCTTAAAATTGTCTATGTGTTACTGCTTCCACCTAAGTGTTAAATGTTATTGTTTTGATAACTGACATTTTGCTCATACTTCCCCCCAATTGGGACCCTCTTCCTTTTTTATTTTTGTTCTCGTTATGGTGTGTGATTTCGCAAATCTCACAAATACTCCAATTCTCTTCAAACACCCTTATTAGAGAGATGACTTAGGCATGACTAATGTAGATAATTTTACTAATGTGGAACCATGTGTCTTGTCCCACAGAATCCCTTTCAAGTCTGTGTCAAGCCAATTCTTAGATATCTTGATTAGGTCATACATGTTGTATAAGCCCTAGGTGGTTTGACTATTGGTGTCAATCCACATAATTATAAGCCACCCTATCGTCTAAACGACACTAACACCCTTTAAACAAATTGCATATTTATGTGTTAATGTGACCATGATAGTTAAATCAAGCCTAATTTTTGTCAAAATGGAGTTTAGAACATGTTTGTTATTTGTTTGCAATCAAGGCCACCCCCAACTTCCCAAATACGCAAATGGTTGTGGGAGTGAACAATCTTTTGAAGAAGTGATGGATGAGTACTAAGAGGGACTGTCACGCCCCGTTGTTCATCAAAACGGGTTTTGTGCACGACCTAACAACTCTTTTGGGATTTTGAATTTGAGGAGTCACCACCTAACGAATTAAGGCGCGTTAGGGCACCTATCTAACCTAACTAAGTCTAGCTAAGGTCAACGAACCAGATAAACGGGTAAGAGTTCAAATTACCTCAAGCGGAGGGTGTTACGCATCCCTCGAGATCCACAAACGTGGGTCCCGGCCGTATCTCATGCATTTATGTGGGGGTTACAAGTAGCAATTAAGGTCACTTCATTTATTAGTTAATTAATTAGCATGCTCGCTAGGTGATAAGAAATACAAAACAAATGAGACCATTTTATTATTTTGACTAATTAATTAATAAAGGCTAGGTGATAGCAAATATTAACTATTAAAATCATTTTTATTAAATCTAACATGTAAGACTAGGTGATATAATAACAAGTTGAATCAAATAGCTCATTATTATTTTAATTAAATATTTAAGCACGCTAGTCTAAATAAATAAAATATTTATACTAAGCAATTAAATAAGAGATAAGTAAGAGGATAGAAGATGGAAAAATAAGTAAGCAAACAATTTTATTATTTTGTTTTAATCTACCCCAAATAAATATAATTTAAAACAAACAAGTAAAGGGATAAAAGGGAAGGGAGGCTCTAAGAGACTTTTTGGATCAACACTCGACTTTTCTTTTTATTTTTTCGATAGGCTGGCGTATAGGGACAGACAAAACCAAGGTTCCTCTTTCAAGCATGAGTCGATGTTATCATCTTCATAGGGCCAACTACCCCTACCCGACCACAACATGCATTTCATACCTAAACGGTGCCTAATCGTCCCAACTTGATTGTCAAGGAGGCATTGGACTCTTAAAGGGTGGGTTTAGACAAAATAGAATATAAGGCCCTCCTAGACACAAAGTCAAACAAACAAGACAAACAAGACGGTCATTTTAGCACGGTAGGTTTCAATTGGCCTCTAAGTTTTAATTAGACATACTTGCAAACAACACATAATTGTGAGAGCTCTCATGCTACGTGTGTGAGCATACAATGTTATGATAATAAAACAAAGATTAATTATGAAGGCAAAATATGACATGAGTGTAGATTTTAATGTTGAGCTAATTTTAAAGTGAGCAATGATTAGTGACATAATAGATTTTATTTTACTTTCAAGTAGCAAAGGATATGATCCACATACATATATATTTTAAAATAGCAGAAATATTAACTATCAATGTAAAATATAACATAGGACAACAGATTTATTATGTATTTAGGCAAAAATTTATTTTAAGAACAATAGATTTCATATTAATGTAGAAAATTATTCTAAGTAAGTGACTAGTTTGTTTTAATGCAGAAAATTGTTGTTTAGAACACTGATAGATTTACAGATTGATTATTAATGTTAAAAATATATTTTTAGGAAGAAAATTAATTACAATGAAATAATTAATTAATAGCAGATTTTAGATGCAACGAGGTTAATTATGATGCAGAAAATATTAACTATTATTATTTTATTTTTATTCTTTTTTCTAAGCAAATTAGTATGACAATTTTGAGGAAGAAACACAAAATAGTAATGTATGCATAAAATTGCTCTTTTGCATAGAGTTGAAAATATTAACAGATTATCTAGTTTTAAAACATACTGAAAATTATTAGTGTAAATTAGGTGATTAACATGATTTTCTAACTCCAAACGATATATAAAAAATATTTTGTCTTTAGACATGATTTCTATGTGATAAGACATGCTGAAAAATGATTGACATACAAAGAGTTATTAACATCTAACCAATTAACCTACTAAAATTATTAGATTGAATTTTAACATGCAAAAGTTATTAGAATCTAATTATTTTAAACTCATTATCGAACTTGAAGTTGTTAAACAACATTAGGCATGTAGAAACCTTGTTGATTCATAATACCTATAAACATGATTTCTAGGTGAACACGTAGAAATTAGTAAGGTATACATTAACAATCATGACATGAATACTTTTAAAAAGTTCATTAGCATGCTGAAAAAATTATTAACATATAAAAGCTAAGATCTGGGTTACTAACTTTACTAAGGTTATCAAACTCGCATTGATTCAAGCTAATTAAACAAGACAAACAACTAATTGATTTTAAATAGACTATTTGGGTGATTCCAATATGTTGCCTATTCTAATGACATCAGTAATAGATGGAAAATTTATATCAATCACATAGTAAAAACATCATAAGCAAAGAAAACAATTAGCATATATATACATATATCCATCTCCCCTTATAGCTTATCCCCCAAATCTTATATCATATATGAGAGCTTTAGAGTTATACAAATATTACAAAAAAAGTCAAACAAATAAATAATAAATATATTCAAATATATGAATTAAACAAATGATCTCTCTTCTTTAACTTGAACTTCAAGTTTGAAACCTGTCAAAGAAATCAAATAACTACACAAGTAATCAAATTTATTTAAGACAAGATGAGACACATTATTTAACAACTTATACATAGGAATAGAAAAATGAGCTCACACAAATGTATGAATACAAAAATATAATGTAAATGCTAATTAAGAATACTAACCGGTTAAGCAGAAAAGGAATGGTAACAGTGAAAACAAGTTGATCAAATCTTTACTCGAACAAAAGCAAAGTAGAAAAGTAGCACTCGAAAGTTACCGAAAACTTATTTCGTTCAAGAGTAGCAAGAGAATAATGAGAGAGTTAAGAAGTCGAGTTCTTGTGTTGAAAGAGAGAATGAATGAGTTTAGTGTGAGTTGGGAGAATGTGAGTTCTTCTCAAGATGTGAGAGTAGTGAGAAAAACCTGTTAGAGAGTCAATGTAAGTGAATGAACAAATGAGAGGAAGGGGTCTCTTATATAGTAGAAGAGGGGGGAACAAATAAGGAAAATAAATCTTTAAAGGAATCAATTATAATACCATTTTCCTTATTTCAAAGGAGAGTCAAATTAGAAAATTTTAAAATATTTTATTGCCAAAAATAAACTAGTAAAAGTTATCAAAAATAATGATATTTTCCCTTAAGCAAAAAAGAGTCAAAATCAGATTTTAAAATATTACATTACCAAATATAAATAAATTAGGATAAATTAGAAAGAGTAATATATTCTTTAAATAAGGGAGAGCCAAATCACTTTTTTAAAAAAAGTGTTTTATTACCAAATGTACATAAATAAGGATAAAATTAGGAAGAGTAATATTATTTTCCTTGAAATAAAGAAGAGCCAACATGGAGAACTAATTTGACTATTGATATATTTTATTTTTATTCCTTAATTGAACAAATCATTACAAATACACATTAAGTAAGAATCTACCAGTTTATTTATAGAAAAAGGGTTTGTTAACAATAGATACTAAATCAAGGGAAGAAAAGAAATATTCAAGCAATAATTTCTTAGAAAGATACAAATACCGGCAAAAATTATACAGTCATTAACTCAACAGACAAACTTACTCACAAGAAACTCAATAAAGCCAAGGCTACTACATTTAAATAAACCTTGACATATTATTGCATAATCAGTTAAACCATCAATTAAAATATCAAAACAAACAGAACAAAGGAAGTTTACGTCTAAGATCGATAAAAGAAAAGTTTGATGAGGGTTCATACAAAAACTCCAACAATAATAAAACTCAAAGCATATTTACATTTAATCATATGAACATATCCTGGGAGAGCAATGAAGTTTTAACAAGACATTCAAATAGATGGCAGCCTAGATGATACTTAACTAATAGCAATGAAAAAATTTCAGAAGATTAACACATTTTAAGCAAGATGCATATCAATTTTCACATAACCATAGATGAAACTTCCATGAAAATTTAAATCAAACTGCAGGTAAAAGAGAAGAATAGAAAATGCTAAAAGCGAGATAATAATTTAAAAGGGATGTACCCGAACGGATCTTTATTTTGAACAACTTGAAACTTTTAAAAACTCTGTCGGAGCTCGCCTTGTTTACTGGTTCGGAACTGTTGGTGGTCTTTGCTGCTACTTCCGGTTGAAGTTGCTGCACCTGCTGCCTCACTGTTGCTGGCCACCGAAAAAGGGGGCAGAGGCGGCCAGTAAACTCGCGCTGCTCCTCCTCCTCTAGAGCTGCTGTCGGTCCGCCGATCTTCTTTTGTTGCTGCTTCGCTGCTGCCAGCGATGGAGAAGAGAAGGCGGGGAGAGAGGAGAGCGGGAAGATGAGGGAGGCGGAGAGAGGGAAAAGGGGAGGAAGAAGAATGAGTGGTTTTGGTCTTTCTAGCTTAAAAAGACTAAGGTAAAGATTTGATCTCAACCGTTGATTTGATAAGAGATGAAGGGTTAGGATTCGATCTATGATTTAATTTGAAAGATGGATGGATGAGATTAAAAGATGAAGCCTTAAAATCAAATGGAAAGGATATGACATGGCTAAAATTGTAATAAAATTGGATAGAATTGAAAGGAGGAGGATAGTTATAATTGAAATAAAATTTAATTGGAAAGGCTAGAATTGAAAGAAAGAGGATGGTTATAATTGAAATAAAATTTAGTTGGAAAGGCGAAAATAGAATAGAATGGGTTATGATTTAAATGTTTTCAGGAAAATTTAGGAATTACTATTTAATTAAAATACTGCATATATTAAAATATTTTTATACAATTGAAAATCATTTAAATTTAAAAACATTCGAAATTCATTAATAACTTTAAATTATTTTAATAATATTCACAATAATTCTATAAGGTAAACATACTAAAATATATAATTTTCATGCAATATCGACTAAAATTCTAAACTTTAAATAAATTTCAAAATGCATATTTAATCGAATAGCATTCCTAAAAATGGTTAAAGGTCGATCAAAATTGGGTGTCAACAGGGACCATGTGTTCGAAGTCTGCCAACTGCTGGGTAGGTTGACCTTCCTCTTATTTGTTGCTCCTAATCGCTACATGATTATGATGATGCTAAATTTTGGGACTCTACAAGATTGGTCTTCAAATTTAAGGATTTTTAGCTAACTCCAACACTTGAGAAAATTGGCAGATTTATTGACCTTCCTCGCCAAGTTATCGTACCGCACATTCAATCACCAAATAAGTTCTTGAAAAGTGTAGGGATGAGGCGTAATCTGAAGTTGGGTTGTCTAGATCTGAATGGATTTCGATGGAATTTTAGTTCTCAAGCTTTTGTGACAAAAATGATCATAAAAATTTCAAGGAAGAGTTTGGTTGTTCGACAGTGGAAGAAATACCATCTGAGAGCTTTCGCCATCACACTATTGGGATCTGTAGTCTTTCGTATGAAAGAAGGGAAAATTAGTACTACTCTGGGTTATGTGGTTTGAATTTTAGCTCAAGGGGGCCCGAGTCCTAGGAAGACTATAGTGCTTATGATTCTTGCAGAAATAATAAGGGCTTAGACCGCATGCGCTAATGGTGAAAGATATTTTGAGGGTTGTAACCTTTTGTTACAATTATGGGCCACTAAACATTTTTATAAGCGAGATAACTGGGTAAACATCTTGAGTGGAATGGGAAATAAAATTTTTGGCCATCCCATGAGGATAAAGCATTTTCTTGATCATGTGGGAACTGAAGATTGGTTCACGTTCTTAAGAGGACTTTCCAGAAATCAAATCCAATGGAGTTATCGATTGTTGAGGCCTGGTCATGTTATGGTTAGGGGTCATGAGCTATAATTCATCAACCTTATAGCCTAAAGAAAGTCCAACCATACGCACCTCTCCAAGTCATGTGGCAATTTGGACAAGTCGAAATGATACCCTTACGATCGCATACCGAACAATATGGGAATACCTTTGGACTTGAAACTCCAGAAGTCGAAGCCATACTGCAAAGATGGGAAAGTGTAATGACCATCGATGTCCAAGCACAACGACCCTACTGCACGCCCGAGTATTATGTCTTTATCGTGGAAGATGTTGAGCAATAAGTACCTTTGTGAAGGACGCCTTCCCGGATTTGGTAATGAAATGGAAAGAAGATGGGCCTGTAATCTTCTAATCAATGACTATGACATGAGCCCAAAAAAGAGAGAGAAGATTGCACCAAACATTGGAGACCGGCATAATTGATGTTTTTTGTAGGTTTATTATTTCCCATATGTTATCCCTAGCCTTTTATCTTATTTCTGGTTTTGCTTTAGTTTGATGTAATAAATTCAAATTATTTCAATAAATGAAAATCGTTTTATTATTTCTCTAAATCTAAACTACAATTGACAAATAATGCTTGAATTAATTATTATGCGTCACTTATCTGTCGTCTTAGGCCTACCTATGGCTCAACGAGGTCCCATGCATTTAGGGCATTTATTTCAAACAACGTGTTTTTATTATTATATTGTCCTAATCCCCTATCATCATTTTCTATTGATTCTATTGTTTTCCATTCCTTAGGTTGATTTGTACTTCATCTGGCACATACACGATCTAAAGGGACCCTCCCTTCTCCTCCTCCTCAAAAAGCAAGCTACAAAGATAAGGGTAAAATGGTTGACGACAACAACACCAATGAAAGGTTAGAAAATTTTGAGGGAGGACGACTTCCAAGTGATCTTTTCCTAAGACTTGAACCTAAGATTTTAGAGTTGGAAAAAGAGTTAGCATATACGCGATTTGCTTAAGTTGTCTATCTCTCTCGGAACCCGTTTGGAGAAAAAATAGACAATCCTCATCACAGTAACCAAGCAACCATGCCAAAAAATCGTCCAATCAATATATCCCAACCCAAACCCACTCATCCAAATATCTTCCCACCGCTTCATGCCCAAATACCCAAATTCCTTTTCACCACTATAATCAACAAACCAAGCCGACCATTCTAGAAACAATTCCAAATGCAAATCCGTCACATAGTTTTGGAAATAACAACCTCAATCCCATATATATTTGGAAACTGCTCCTATGACCCATGACCTCCATGAATCAGAGTCCCACCAAAAGAACATTCTGATAAAACTCTAAACTAAGAGATTAGATAGCTCGGCCAACAGGGTGCAACATATGGAAGGAAGCAAGAGGTTAGGAGGACTAAGCTATGAGGATTTGTGTATGCACCCTGATGTAGAACATCCTGAAGGATACAAGCATCCAAAGTTTGAGATGCTTAATGGCATTAAGAATCGCAAAGCCCACCTACAAATGTACTGTGATAAGCTTGTAAGGGTGGGGAGAGATGAGAAGATACTCATGAAGTTGTTTATGAGGAGTCTCACTGGGATGCTCTATCATGGTATATTGAGCAATACCCTTGGAAATGGGTTGAGTGGGTGGACATGGCAACAGGATTTATGAACATGTTTGGATATAATGTAGAAAATGCACCCGATTGGTTGTTCTTTTGAAACCCAAAGAAGAAACCTAGTGAATCCTCCAGAGACTTCGCCATAAAATGGAGGTCTAAGTCAACTAGGGCCAGACCTCATATGGAGGAATCTTAAATGAAATACTACTTCATCCTTGCCCAAGAGCCACAATATTATGACCGGATGATGCTGGTGGCTGAAAGAGTTTTACTAAAGTCATCAAATTAGGCGAAAAAAAATTGAGGAAGGAATAAAAAGTGGGATTATAATCAACCTGGAAGCCTTGCAAGCCACCAACAAAGCTTTGCGATCCGGCAAAATAGCAGAAAATTGGAAGAAAACATGTTCAGTAATGATGGCTCATGGTTCGAAGACCCCTATGAGGTACCGGGAAACAAACCCACCTCCATCCCCATATCATGACACTCCATACCCTCAACATCCCTCAGTTCCACCACCTATGTCTCCCCAACACACGCCAATATATTACCAAATACTCCTCTTCAGTATCAGCAAGCTTCATATCCTGTCTATAATGCCCAACCAACATACTTCCAAACTCCGCCACCCACTCAAAAACCAAACTACCGAAACAGAACTCCATATGAAAGAAGTCCTGCAAAATTTATACCCCTTTCGCTGAACCCATAGCCCAATTTATGCATTAACAGTAGATGTCTGCGACAAATGGTACGATCCTAATAAGGTCTCTTCCTATCATTCTGGGATGAAGGGTCACACTATCGAAGTTTGCAGAGCTTTGAAGGATAAAATTCAAATGATGATTGATACAAAGGCCATCCAACTCAAGGATTATACAAAAAATATTGCAAATAATCCTCTTCCTAACCATTAGGTTTAACGTAGTAGAAGTTGGTGATGTTTGGAATTGGGAAGAATCTTTGTGGGCCCGCGAGACTGAAGAAGCCATGACTGCCACCGCCTAAACGCCAATGGTAGTACAAATCCATGGTCCATTTGAAGTTGAGGTCACCGTGCCCATGCCCCCCTTCACTATTTGCAGAGAGTCTCCTCCGATCTAATATGATACACATCCTTTCCCTTGGGATTACAGCAAAATAAATACAAAAATGGAAGAAGAAAACGCTGCAGCAGGAGTGACCAGATCTGGAAAAATTTACACTTCTGAAAATTTGGTTTAGGGAAGTTCTAGCAAATCCAAGGCACCAATTGTAAAGCTTGAAGATAAGGGTATCTAGAAGAAGGTTCAAGCTAAAAGTCCTATGTCATTGAGCAATTCAGTAAAACCCCATCCCAAATATCAATTCTGGCATTGCTACAATCTTCTGAAACTCATCGGAACACCCTTTTGAAGGTCCTGGGTGAAGCCTATGTACCATCTAGCATCACTCATAGAGAGGTAGCCTAATGGTCGGGCAGGTCCTACAAAATATCTTTTCATAAAGATGACTTTCCACTTGAAGGAACAACCCACAATAAGGCTTTGTACATTTTAGTTCAATTACAAGAAAAGGTGATCACAAAGGCATTGGTTGATTTAGCTCGTGTTTGAATATTTTCCCTCTGAGCACGTTGACAAGGTTGGGTGTGGATAACTCAAAAATTTAAACCTGGAAGATGAATGTGAGAGAATTTGATGGCTCTAAAGCGGTACCGTTGGGGAAATAACCTTTGACATGCTCATTGGTCCTGCTACTTTTGTAATAGCTTTCCACGTCTTGGACATTCCCTCCTCGTATAAATTATTGTTGGGTCGTCCTTGGATTTATATGGCCGGAGCGGTTCCATCTACTCTTCACCAATGCTTGAAGTTTAAATTGGATTATGAAGAGGTTGTAATCCACAGAGAAAAAGGCCATCATGTATACACAATCAAAGGAAGAGAGAATATGGATGGTGAGATGTACCATACAATGGAGCTTGTTGGCAACATTGAAGTGCAACCTTTGTTTATCCAGAAGATCATAGATATCATGGCTTGGTTTGATTTTGAGCTTGGTAAAGGTTTGAGAGTTGTATTGCAAGGGATAGTCGAGTAAAGGTTTGAGAGTTGTATTGCAGGGAACAGTTGAACCCATACAACTTGTTTGTCATTCAACCACTTTTGGCCTGGGATATAAGTACACTACCGAGGAGTGGCTCGACTGGCAACCACCTAGAGATGGGTACTATTATCCATTGAAGAAACCCATACCGCCGTTGCATTGGTAATTTCGATCAGCAGGTTTCATGGGTGGCATCATTGATGAGCTTTTAGAAGACATGAAGGGATTGTCTTTGACCAAATAGGAAGGGAAGGTTTGTAATGTCATGATCAATGAGAAGAAGAAATGGGACCCTAGCGGAAGCAAGGAGTCAAAGATCAACATCAGCAACTGAACCTCAACTCCATTCAGACCTCGTCGGGCAATTTAGGTAGCTTTGGAAGATATTTTCTATTGAGTTTTTTATAAAAAAAACAAAATTTTAAATTCTGATTCCCTGTTATTGTTTTCAAAAGCTAATTTTATGCAAATCTTAAGTTTTTAATCAATAAGTTTCTTTTCCCATTCGTTTGATATCATATATTTATTTATGCGTTACTCTTTATCCCAGAAAAATCTGTTATAAAAATGTTGAATATGAGACTATGGCATATAATGAGACTGCACAACTTAATATTAAAGACATAGAAGAAGCCGAAGAAAGTGATGTCCCTAAAGAGTTAATCAGAAAGGTTGAGGAATTCAACGAGAAACCCAATCCAAACTTTGTGGAAACAGAAGTGGTAAATTTGGGAAATTCAGAGATGATACAAGAGACCCGGGTAAACATTCATATGATAAAAGATGACAAGAAAAAGTATACCGAGTTTCTCATGGAGAATAAGGATATTTTTGCATGGTCCTATGCAGACATGATAAGGCTAAGTAATTCAATCATAGCCCGTCGATTGCCCACTCTAGCTTGTCCTCCTGTAAAGCAGAAACTGAGAAAATACAAGCCTGAGTTGAGTTTGAAAATCAAGGAAGAAGTATCAAAGCAATTAGATGATGGAATCCTTAAAGTGACAGAGTATCCAACTTGGCTTGCAAATGTCGTTCCAGTGCCCAATAAAGATGGAAAGGTTAGATTTTGTGTGGATTATCGGGATCTCAACTAGGCTAGTCATAAGGATAATTTTCCATTGCCTAACATACATATCCTAATCAACAACTGTCCTAAGCATGAAACACAATCATTTGTGGATTGTTTTGCCGGCTATCATCTAATTGAGATGCACAAGGACAATGCTGAGAAAACTGCCTTCATCACACCGTGGGATGTCTACAACTACAAGGTAATGCCTTCAGGGTTAAAGAATGTTGGGGCTACGTACATGAGGGCAATGAATACATTGTTTCACGACATTATCCATAAGGAAATTGAAGTTTATGTGGATGACGTCATCATCAAGTCAAAATGAAGTTCGGATCATTTGGATGACTTACGAAAGTTCTTTGCAAGGCCACAAAAGTATAATCTAAAGTTGAAACCCGTAAAATGTTTCTTTGGTGTTCCCTCTAGAAAGCTTTTGGGTGTTATCGTCAGTCGTCAAGGCATAGAACTAGATCCATCACAAATCAAAGTCATTCTTGATATGCCTCCGCTAAAGAGTAAAAAGTAGATAATAAGTTTCTTGGGATGACTTAACTACATCAGACTACTGTCATTTGTGAGCCTATTTTCAAACTATTAAAAAAGGATGTTGCGGTGAAATGGACAAGCAAATTTCAGCAGGCATTTGACAAGATCAAAGATTATCTATCCAATCGTCCTGTCTTGGTTCCACCAGAGTCTAATAGACCATTGTTGTTATCTATATCAGTATTGGATAATGCTTTCAACTACATTTTGGGGCAACAGAATGATACGGGAAGGAATGAGCAGGCGAAATATTACATGATCAAGAAGTTCACATCATACGAAGCTCGATACTCTCTGTTGGAGCGTACTTGTTGTGCTCTAACTTGGATCACCCAGAATTTGCGACATTATCTCTCATCGCACACTACATATTTGATTTTAAGGATGGACCCTCTGAAGTATACATTTTAAAAGACCATGCCCACAGGTAAACTGGATAAATGGCAGATACTATCGAACGAGTTTGATATGGTGTATGTTACACAAAAAGCAATGAAGGCACAAGAATTAGCTCATCATATGGCGGAAAATCATGTGGATGATAATTATAGACCGTTGAAGACCTACTTTTTGGATGAGGAAGTGGCTTTTGTGGGGGAATTCATTTCTAAAGAATATAATGGATGGAGGATGTTCTTTGATGGAGACAAAAATGAATCTGGCATCAGAATCGTTTTGATCTCACCAACTGGGAAACATTATCCGGTATCACTGAAACTTAGATTCCTCTGTTCAAATAATATGGCTAAATATGAAGCTTGCATATTGGGGCACCGACGGACGATTGACTTGAATGTCCAAAAAATACTAATAATAAAGGATTCAAACCTATTGATTCATCAAGTTTGAGAAAAATGGGCAACTAAGAATCGGAAGTTGTTACCATACCTACAGTGCGTGCATCAATTGTTCTAAAGGTTTATCAAGACAGAATTCAAAAATGTGCCAAGGACTAAAATGAATTCGCATATGCCTTAGCTACTTTGTCTTCCATGATTCAACATCCTGATCGTAATCATATTGATCCTATTTACATCCACATATATGAGCAACCAACTTATTGTTTCCATGTTGAGGAAGATCCTGATGAAAAGCTTTGGTACAATGACATTCGATGATATTTGAACAGTAGGGAGTATACAGAAGACGCAAAAAATGTACAAAAGTGTACAATTCAAAGGTTAGCGACCCAATTCTTTTTAATTGGAGAAATCCTTTATAGGAGGACTATCAACTTGGGGCTACTAAGATGCGTTGAAGATGGAGAGGCTAGCTGGCTGGTTGATGAAATACATGTAGGAACAAGTGGACCTCATATGAACAGGTTTACATTAGCAAAGAAGATTCTAAGATAGGGATATTTTTTGCTGACTATGGAGACAGACTGCATTTGCTATGTCCAGAAATATCACCAATGTCAGACCCATGCAGATATGATCCGAGTTTCTCCCAATGAACTCCATGTCACTAGATCACCTTGCAGCATGTGGCATGGGTTTCAATGGTCCAATCGAGCCAACAACATATAATGGACACATATTCGTTCTTGTTGCAAATGACTACTTTAACAAGTAAGTCGAAGACACCTCCCACAAATCGGTGAAAAAGAAGGTTGTGGATGAATTTTTCAAAAATAACATTATTTGTAGCTTCAGGATTTCTGAGTCAATCATCACTAACAACATAACCAACCTAAATAGTGATATGATGAGATCAATGTGTGAGAAGTTCAAGATCTGTCATCGAAATTCTACAACATATAAACCACAGATGAATTGAGTTGTTGAGGTTGCAAACAAGAGCATTAAAAGTATACTATGCAAGATGATCGATAATTACAGACATTGACATTAAAAGCTACCCTTCACATTGTTGGGGTATCGTACCACAATCAGAACTTCTACTGGGGCTACGCCTTATTTTCTAGTATATGATAATGAAGTTGTGATACCTGCTGAAGTAAAGATACCATCTTTAAGGATTATTCAGGAGGCAGAGCTGACTGACGCTGAATGGGCACAAATTCGACAGAGAATCTAGCATTAATATATAGAAGAAGAATTAACACCATTTGTCATGGGTAGCTTTATCAAAATAGAATGTCTAGAGCTTTTAACAAGTAGGTCAAACCCAAACATTTCTCACCTAGGCGACTAGTTCTGAAGCAGATTTTCCCAAATCAAGATGAAGCAAAGGGAAAATTCTCACCAAACTGGCAAGGACCATAAATAGTCTCTTGGGTACTGTCAGGCGGAGCCCTCATACTCACAGAAATGAATGGAGAAGTTTGTCCCAAGCCTATAAACTCAGATTCTGTGAAGAAATATTACATCTAAAGTTTGTTTCATGCTTTTTGTAATTTGGAACTAAGTCACACCTGATTCCCATTTAAGAAGGGATACGTAGGAGCTCCTATGGGGTTGGATCTTATCATAATAAAATTCCATTTTCCTCCTTTGTCTGCTTAACTGGGGCAAATTTTTTTATAGGGTCTAAACAATTCCATCAGAAGGACATTTCTTGCAAAATGATGAAACCATGGCAGAATTTTTGAGAGGATCTCAAAAATTCTACCAAAAGAAATTTCTTCTCAAAAAGCAGTAACCGGGGCAGAATTTTTGAGAGGGTCTCAAAAATTCCTTACAAACGAGCATTTTTGGCACAAACCAAGACTGGACAAATTTTTTGAGAGGGTCTCAAATTCACAACAATTAAGCTAAAATCATAAACAAAGATCAGAATAACATATTTGATACTGAGTCAAATGTTGTAAAGTCTCAGACTATGCCATGATCAATGATTCAACATTACTTTTACAATATAATTTCAAAAACCCTTTCAAAAACACTCCTTTTGTTTTTTTAATATTTCTTCAAAACGAATACCCGGAGAGGTGTGGATGGCAAGTCAGAGGGAGCACACCGATTGGAACAGATCAACCGTTCCCCGTTATAAAACTTACAAAATTTTCTTTGAATACAAGAAATACAAGTACTGATACAAAAGACAAACTTCAACATTACATGACTTCCATTGAGTATGACAAATTGCCACTTAAAGGCGCATTGTCTTGGCAACAGGGAAAAATACTAAACTACTGAGCCCAAATTGCTAATCAATGGCACGCTGTCCCTTCCAATCACTCTATATCAATCCCGAACAATCATCATTCAACGACAACCTCTCCCTACTATAGAAGGGAGGTCAAGCTACAATACTCCGAACTCAAAATTTGTCGACAAATGACACTCGACCCTTCTAACAAGGCCAATTCGCAAGATACGTTATCAAATATATTGCATGTTCCCAAGATTGCATTGTTCCTGAGAATTGCATGTGCCCTAGATTGCATTATGCCAGAAGAATTGCATTATTGCATGTGCCCGAAGATTAAATTGTTCGCGAGGATTGCATGTGCCCGAGATTGCATTTTTCCCGAATATTGCATGTGCCCTAATATTGCATTGTGCCCGAGACTTGCATTGTGCCCGAGAATTGCATATGCCCGAACAAATTTAAATTAAGTCATAAGTCTCAATAGATGCCCGAATTACAAATGCACGCTCTTTACTCATTATATTCCTAAAGCGTCATGGTTTGAGGACATCATCTTTCATGTATTGTGGACATCATATCATGGCCTAATGATTTAATTTCTGACCATCATGATCCGAAGGTGTCTTAGTCTAAGGGTATCATTTTTTTAGGATCCACAGAACATTTTCATGACCTAAGGAGTTCATTTAGCGTATCATGACCCTATACATCATGACCTACGACAACATTTTCGTAGTCTTAAGGCAAACATTCATGGTCGATATAGGAAATTGCATCATGTTTACATTCATCATTCATTTTGATGTATCTGCTCTAATAATTTTGTTTATTCATATTTCAAGTTACATATGTACAGATTACAGACATGATCAATTACCCTTTGAACTACCATTTCCATGCTCACATGTTTGTTGAAAAACAAGGCTCTGTTGAATTCTTGGCTACTCGCATCATGTAACGACCTGTTTAGTCGTTTTAAGCAGCAGATTTTATTTCTGGAAAAACTGTCTGAGTCGACGGAACCCACGACGGACCGTCATGGGCACGACGGGCCGTCGAGGGGGTCTCGTTCCAAAACACTTAGAATTCTGAAATTTGTGTACTGAAATCGACTCTCTGAACTTCGTGACGACATGGCAGGACGGACCGTCGTGGGCACGACGGACCGTCACAGAC
>NC_028638.1:24845844-24846030 GCF_001406875.1 Solanum pennellii
TGCGTAATCCCAGGCTGGGTCGGATTTCTGTTAAGTAATTTAAGGGGCGTTTTGGACTATTCCTGCTTTAATTATAAAGTTAGTGGGTCAATGTTAATAGTTTAATTACTTGGGGGTTAAAAGAGATAACCTTGAGTTAATTAGTGGGATTATTCCTCATCTTTTATACTTAATTATATGCTAATT
>NC_028638.1:24854173-24878026 GCF_001406875.1 Solanum pennellii
GTTTTTATTAATGAGTTTAAGTCTTCCGCATTACTTTCTGTTGATATTAAATTGAAATGTTAGGGTTTAGATTGGTTGGTTCGCTCACATAGGAGGGTAAGTGTGGGTGCCAGTCGCGGCTCGGTTTTGGGTCGTGACACATCACCTGGGTAACTCAAGCTACCGTTCAGACTATTTTAAAAATGTTCACTTATATCAACTCGATACTGTAATCTACATATTTTTAATTTAGTCTAGGTTACCTTATAATAAGACAACAAGTTTTTCGCCTTACAATATGACATTAGGCTCGTCCGCCTTACAATATGACATTTAGTCCCTTCCACCTTACAATAGGATGTTTAGGCTCGTTTGCCCTAAAAAGCGACATTTTAGGCTCGTGCTCCTTATGATAGGTCACTAGGTTCGTCGACCTTACAATACGAAAATTAGGACCGTCCGCCTTATAATAGGACATTAATCCCTTCCGCTTACAATATGATGTTTAGAGTCGTCTGCTTACAATATGATGTTTAGGCTCATCTGCGTTATAATAGGACACTAAGTCCGTCGACCTTACAATACGACATTTAGGCCCTTCCGCCTTACAATAGGATGTTTAGGCTTGTCCACCTTATAATACGATATTTAGGCTCGTCCTCCTTATAATAGGACAGCAGGTTCGTCGACCTTACAATACGACATCTAGGTTCGTCGGCCTAATAATAGGACACTAGGCTCGTCTGCCTCACAAAATGATTTTTAGGCTTGTCCACCTTACAATAGAACGCTTAGTCATTTTTAGAATTTGCAGGCATGATCATCTCTCTCTCGACTACGATTATTGTGCTTACATCTATCGCAACGAAGGCCCTATCAATTCTTCACTACTCATCTCAACTTTGCTCAAAGTTGGAATTGCTCTGTCTTGCTCTTCTCGATACTCTAATAGTATCCATTCAAGCCAATGTCGTGCCCATTAAAATATCTTGCCGTGTTTTTTAAATTTTTAGGAGCCTCGTTTGTTCCTAAATCTAGAACTAGACATAACCTGTTTGTCGTATATCCAAAGATATGTAGGCGGCTTAAAATTAAAGTCTTGGTCGTTCCCTTTTTCAATCTTATATTGTTTCAATTGATCCCACTGACATCTCTATTGGACCGGACAAAATCATCTACTAAGTCAATGTTGATTACCCGACAATTCATTCTTCATTCCCAAGCAACCAAGGGACAACTATTGACAACCAATTTTGACCGACCTTTAACCATTTTTAGGAATGCTATTAGATTAATTACATATTTTAAAATATATTTCTAGAATTAAGATTTTAGTCGATTTTGTCCAAAAATTATATATTTTAGTATGCATACTTTATAAAATTTATTGCAAATATTATTAAAATGTTTCAAAATTATTAATAAATTTCTAAATAATTATTTCATTCAAATATTTTAAAATTTAAGTGATTTTAATTATATAAAAATCATTATAATATATGTAGTATTTCAATTGAATAGATTAATTTTCCTCAAAATCATTTAAATCTTAGCCCACTCTATTTTAATTCATTTCAATTTTAGTCATTCCAATTCAATTGTAATTTCAATTATAGTCATATAGTCGATTACAATTTTAACCCTTTCTTGTCTCAATTTTTCAGATCTCAAAGGACCTCACCCTTTAATCTGAACCGTTCATATTTCTCCATTAAATCTCAGCCCCATATCTAATACTAATCCAATGGTTGAGATTAAATCTCATATCCTTGCCTATTTTAACACAAAAGAAATCCTAACCGTAATTCTAATCTTCATTCTTCCTCTTCGTCTCTCCAAGCAGCGCTCCTCTCTCCTTCTCCAAAATCAGAGAAACAGTCACCCCTCCCCTCTCTCTGTGCTCTAGTGAAAACGCCACCACCAAGAGGCGCGAGGCTGATCTCTCTTCCCCTTTCTCTCCCTCCATCTCTCTCCTCTCGATTCAGTAGCTACCAGGCGAGGCCACCGGCAAGCATAAGCTTCAATTGGCGACACCCATGTCATCTTCCTCTGCCTCTTGTACCTTTCTCCACCTTCCTCTTATTTTTTCCCTCTCTTTGCAGGACCAATAGAAGAGCCAGGCGAGACCACTAGCGAAGGAAGCACCCGCCGGCGAAAGCAACCACCAGAAAGTAGCCCCGACAAGCAGCGTGCTCCGGCGAGAATGCCGAGTACCAGAAGTCGACGTCGCTCCTTCTATTCTCCATTTTTCGAGCAACAACAAAACCAGAAGCTTCGACTCCATCGAGCAGCGAAACAAAAGCAGCTTCGTCGATAGCTCCGGTCAACAACTCCATGCAACAGCTATGGAGAAATCTTCTCCATCTCCAGCGCCCCTTTCTTCTTTTGCAGCGAGGACGAACAAATTCCAGCAATACTTCAAAGCTTCTAAGCTTGTTAAGACAGATCTTGGATGATTCGTCCAGTTAAGTTTTAATTAATTTTATGGTCATTCCAAATCTCTAATCTTAATGAGTTTGAGAATTCAAACATCTTATAGTATGTCATGATATATTAATTTGTCTTGTAAAATGTGATGTTTAGAAAATAAATCTAGGTTGAAATTCTCTAATCAAACTTAAAAGTGATCTAGAGGGTTTCTCCCTTTGCGTTTGTGCTAATATTTACCGTCGGTTTTTATCATGTTCATTGAGTTTTGTTTTGCTCCGCCATAATCATGGATTTGTTAATTTCCAATATTTGTTTCTCTCAATTGATCCTAAATAGTTTATTGAAATCCAAGAATTTTTATTGCTGATAATTTGTTTTCATTTATGTTTAGTTTGAGAATTGTTGATTGTTTTACCAATTGAATTAATTGACTGATTTGTTTTTCCCTTCTTTGCTTGGTTGTAATTAGGATCTGTCAATTGTTTATAGACTTTGTCAAAATTACCGGAAATTGTTATTTAAAATTATAGCTTGCACTGCGTAATTAATGTTGTAAATATAGATTCAATTGACTATTGTGTTTCTCTTGTCTTAATTACAGCAAACAATTCCAACAAAATATGCTTATGATAAATAAAGGAAAGCATCTGGTTTCGTAATAAGCGTGGGAGGTTGAAGAGCCGCCGTGACGAGGAATGCTTGGACAGAGCTTTTATATAATTAATTTCAATGTTTGAATTTTTATTTAAGTGTTGGTTGGTAATAATGTTGTATAACTCCAACTCTCCTATATGTATGATATATTTGGGGGACCTTGTTTATTTATTTTATCGTAACTTATAAAGTTAGAAAGCATGCCTATATGATCTAAATAACTTTCAATATGTTTTTGGTTTATTATCATATATATAAGTTTAAACTTCGCTATTAGATAAATATCATGCTTGTACGTCTGATAATAATTTCAACATGTTTACACTCAGAAAGTACGAATGTAATACTAAATAATTAAAATCAAATTTCAGCATGTTTATGACTGAGTAAAAATCAACCTCATGACATAGATTATTTTGTTTTGTCAAAGTCATTGTTCAATCCTCCGTTCAAACTTTGGGTTGATTATGACATTTTTTTTAAAAAAAAATTATAAGCACTATCTCCTAAACTATCGTTAGTGGGAAAGTCAAAGGAATTACGAGGTCTAATTCCAATTTTAAACAAAGCTGATGCATCCTCAGATGATCATCTCGTGGCTATTGAGAACGAATGAAATCACATGGTTCTATTTCTCGGAGTACCACCTATCCAAGATTTTTCAAAGAGATTATGTGTATTTATACGTAAATATTTACGTGCTTATGTGTATTTATACGTAAATATTTACGTGCTTATGTGTAAACTAATCTTTTTAGTCGTCTTCAAAATATAAACTATTAA
Source organism: Solanum pennellii (assembly GCF_001406875.1). Taxonomy (NCBI): domain Eukaryota; kingdom Viridiplantae; phylum Streptophyta; class Magnoliopsida; order Solanales; family Solanaceae; genus Solanum; species Solanum pennellii. The sequence continues at coordinate 24,858,020 of NC_028638.1, forward strand.
TGATTTTCTGAGACCGATCTCAAATCAAATTGTTTCTATGGTAGAGGAGCACGATTAACAATATCGTGGCATCATCTAAAAAATATTTTTTTAATAATTTTTTTTACTCAAAACCTTCTCAATGTTCAAAGCTTTATTTTTGCACATCTTACGCTTGTTTGGTGTAGCATGATTAATAAAATTAGACTATCTTCTATATCTATTTGTGCATAATTTGTCTGCTTGTTTATCTCTTTATTAATACCTAATATCAGTTTAATATTTATTTATCACATTGTTCACATTCTTAAATAATAAATAATTGAAGTAACCTTAATTTTTTAATAATAAAATTGGGGTGGCTAACATAAAATAAAATTGTTTGCCTATATGATTGTATAATTTCTATCATCTCGCGTATCTTATTATTAATTACTTAGTATTTATTATTAATTGCTTAGTATTTATTTCTTTTGTTATTTACTATGTCACCTAGTCTCGCAGTCTCAACATACTAATCAAAGTAACAATGTGATCTTAATTATTTAATATTCATTTATTGTTATCACCTAGTTTGGCATGATGATTAAATACATAATAAAAATGAAGTGACCTTAAATGTTACTTGTAACCCCCCACACAAATTGCATGAGATACGGTCGGAACCTACATTTGTCGACCTCGAGGGATGCCTAACACCTTCCCCTCGGTAATTTGAACCGTTATCCTGATGTCTGAATCGTTGAACTTAGTTAGATTAATTAGGTTAGATAGGTGTCTTAACGTGCCTTAATTCGTTAGGTGGTGATTCTTCAGACTCCAAATCCCAAAAGAGTTGTTAGGTCGTGCACCAAAATCCACTTTTTGCAAAAAAATAATGGTAAGCGACATTGACTTTAAAGGTGGCATAGAGACATACAACTAAATGTACAAGACTGAGCATAAAATTCATGATTAGAATGCAGTATGCAAAATGTTCATTAGCTACTAAGAGATACTCATGTGATTTTTATCATCCCCAAGTTCCAACACGTTCCTTTAAAAATGTTTCTTTGGTATTGCCTACTTTTCCACTTTTTTTTTATTTGACCAAGAAAACATTTCACCACAAAAACTACTATTCCATCGTTTTCTTTGACAGGTGAGAGGTATTTCTTCTAGTTTCAATCATGTATGTCAAGCAACAACTGTCCATATAGAATGTTTCTTTCTTCCTCTCACTTTTCCTGCAAATTCAAATGTTAGATTTATGAACTCATACTAGCTTGGGTCCTTTGTATTGATACAAAGAATAAATCAGATCTCTATTAATCCATATTGGTAAAACATTTTTAGAATTTTTCTTTTGCCCCAACCTGTTCCTTTGACGTGATTCCTTTATTTTAACATGGTTGGTGTTTTTTTTTATTTGAGACAGTTTTGAAGTTCTTATTCATGTGAGTTATAACTATTGGGCATGTACCCCTTGAGTGACCACTACTACCATAATATGTGCATAGGAAGGAAATCATGGTGATCTCCAAGAGTGTTTAGCTAAACGCCGAAGGTCCAGTTCCACTGTGCATAGGGAAAAAACCAAATCAGAGTCAAAGAGAAGTAGTCAGCGCACGATTTGTTCTATGATGCAGTGATAGATCCCCTAAATTTATAGAACCCAAGGATGCTGAATGATGAGGCGAAAAGACGATGGAGAAGATCAAAATGAGGCTCGCCTAGTGGATAGCGAGCCCAACTTACTTCGCCGAAATGCCTATTCGTAGCACATTTTTGGCAACTATAAATATGTTATCGAACATTTATTTTAGTACATCAGAACCTCTTGAAATTTTTATAATTATCTCTTACCTCCTGTTTTTTAGAGTTATTCCATAGCTTTGAAGGATCGAAGAAATTTACTATTGAGAAAATAGAAGTGGGTCTTTGAGATTCATCAAATTGGAGCATTGTAAGGATGAAATTACTCTTACTCAGTTGATGGATAATCAATTTGGTAATTACTTTTACCTTTGAATAATGTCTAGCTAAAACCCCAATTCTTGGGGTGTGATCATATGATTATGAGTTGATTTGCCTATAATTAATCACATCTCAAAGAATCTGTCTCCCTATTGTTACTTCATAGTTTTATGACTGCTAGTAGTTTAGAATCTAAAACCTAAATCCCTATCTGACATTCTTGTCACCCCTTTTATTTAATATGTCTTTTTCCGATAACGTTTAATTCTATGGCTGATTAGACCATATTCATGCTTATTGATTTAATTTAAAACATGTACCTCTCCCCGTGGGATTCGACCCCAACTCATCTAGTTGGATTTTATATTGATTTACAATCGTTAGACACTTAGAATTGGAAATAGTGTATTTGAAACGTTATTAAACAATCATCGATAAATAAAAAAAACATGACAAGATATTGCTAAACCACCCTATTCATCAAATTTATAAATGTTGTCGGGGCATTAGACAAACCAAATGACATCACCGAATATTCATAACAACCATACCAAATTTGAAAGCCCACTTCAAATGTCATTCTCCTTTAACCTAAATTTGTGATTGCCCGACCAAATATCAATCTTAGAGAAGTAACTTGCTCCTTGGAGTTAATAAAAGAATCATCTATCCGTGGGATACGATAATTCTCGATATTCAATACACATGTAGAGTACCATCCTTTTTTCAAAAAGGAACACTGGAGCATTCCAGAAAGTTATACTCGATCTAAAAAATCCTTATCCAACAAATATTTCAACTAGTCTTTTATTTTCTTTAGTTATATTGAGGCCATACGATAAGGAGGAATAGAGATAGACTACATATCTAGAAGAAGGTCAATACTAAAGTCTATTTCCCGTTCCAGTGAAATACCACTAAGATCATTAGGAAACACTTCTGGAAACTCATTTACAATCAAAAATGAATCAAGAGTAGTGGTTTCAGAATCCATATTCCTAAACCGAACTAGATGATAAATTCAACCCTTATAAATCATTTTCCTTAGATATAAATTGATCCTTAAGAACATAATTTCCCCCTTCCAATGACATGATTGGTTTATTCGGAACCTTAAAAGTGAAAAATCAGGCCGATAATCTTAGTGAAGTCCTTTATACTTGCCGCACTCATATCCTCATTTGGGTTCATGAGAACATTAGCCTCACTATTAGCTTGATCTGTCATGCCTTAAGCCAACACTTAGAAAGTGGTTAAAAATTTCGCATGAGTCACTTGCTCATCCAAAGGATCAACAAAACTTTAGAAACCTCGGGTTCCACATTATCATTGATTGTATTCCTTCTCACATAAGTTTTCAAGGGGCCATATCTGAAAGGGATCAAACACAATTTAGGAGAAGGATATTTACCGAAATATACTCTATGGCATGACATTAGAGTAATGAAAAGAAATAAAGTTTCTAAATTCTTTGTAACCATTTATTTACAAATGTGGCGCGCTTTAAACTTATGAACAAGACTTTACTTAAAGCGGTTTGTTAGACATCCTAGGACCTTTTCCTAAAACCTTGCTCTCTCAATACCATGTTTGTCATGACCTAAAGTATACCCTAGAAGTGACATAACATATAAGACCCTGACAGAACCTACAAAAGCCACTTGATTTTCATATACTCATAGTAATAGACAAAATTAAAGAATCTCATGTTAAGGAAAGCGTTTTGACAACAAACAACATAAGTCTAATACAGTCTTGACAAGCCTTTCTAGTACGCAAAAGAAGTTGTTGGTACGTAACCCGTACACCACGTACAACATCCAAATACATAAAATGCATAAGAAAGCAACAAAGGTGACATGGTCTTCAGAGTAAACGGATTCACCTAGTCTTTAAACCTTTACGGGCTCACTTGCCACGAACGAAGAGAGAGAGTTGTTAAATCCTACAATAGTGAAAAATTTAGGCACAAGTAACCATTAGTACATAAAATGGACTATGTATGAGGGATAATCTATCAAACATGAAATATGATCATATAGGTCAAAATTGAAAACAAGAAGTGCATGAGTAGGCTAAACATAGTAAAATCCTTTTAAGAGACATCAGAAATCATGAACATGGTTAATACATCTTAAATCATAAGGAAAGCTTCATAAAACATTCACTAGTAACTTAGTTCATTTTGTGAGATATTAGCTTTCACCTCGAATACACCATGTAAGTTATACATGGATTCTAATGTAACTCCCACATCGAGAAGGGAAAGTCTACTTTCCACGGTAGAACTCGGTATTACAACATATTATATATGTGGATCCACTAGCTAGGTAATTTAAATCAAACTATGGGAGTACGTAATTTCGAACTAGAGATTTCTAATAGGGACTACCATATTTGAGCTTGATACGCCCACACTTACATTACACCATGTAAGTTATACATGGATTTTGATGTAACTCCCACATCGAGAAGGGAGAGTCTACTTTCCAAAGTAGAAGTCAGCACTATAACATATTATATATGTGGATCCACTATCTAGGTCATTTATGTCAAACCTACGGGGGCACGTAGTTTGGAAGTAGAGATTTCTACTAGAGACTACCATATTTGAGCATAATACACCCATACTTACACTTCAATTAAAAAGTGCAAATAGTCAAAGTCAATAATAGAACTCAATAGGAGTTGAGGTCGATCCCATAGAGAATTTACAACCGAAATAAACTCACTAATGCTTTTATTCAGCTGCGGTTAATATTTCTGAGAAGATTAAGTTATGAAAAGTAAAAGTCGAGTTGTTTGTATTCAAATAACTAATTAATAATTTAGATTCACATTCAATAAGAGAAAAAAATATTTCAAGACTTATGTAAATTATTAACGAAACTAGGATTGTATTCACCATTACATTTATTTCACACTCGAATTCTATGCAAACAACTATTTATTGTGAATTATCAAATGGTCCTAGCAATTAAGATACAGATAAATGTTATGAACTTAGAATATCGTAATGAATAACACAACAACACTTTACTTCTTTTTATAAATGTCCAAAAATGACCGAATGTTGTGTAAATACCCCAAAATGGTCAAAAATTCAAGAAAATACATACACGATACAAAAAATTCCTCAAAAAACTTTGACTTGCACCAACGACCTTAGAATATCATGACGAATAAGAGAACTAAATTTTACTTCTTTTTGTAACTGCCAAAATATGATTGAATATTACATCAATATCCAAAATTACTGAAAAATAAAGAAAAACACATAAATAATATGAAAAACTCCTCAAAAAAATTTGACTTGCAATAATGACCTTTGAAATATCGTGACAAATAACAGAACAAAACTTTTCTTCTTTTGTAACTACCCAAAAATGGTCGAATTTTACGTAAATAACCCAAAATGGCCGAATTTTATGTAAATGCCCCAAAATGACCAAAAAATTAAGAAAAACACATAAACGATAAAAAAAACTAAAAGATCGACTTGCACCAATGACCTTAGAATATCGTGATGAATAAGAGAACAAAACTTTATTTATTTAAGTAACTGGCCGAAAATGGTTGAATATTACATTAGTGCCTTAAAATGGCGAAAAAATTAGGCTAGACACATAAACAATACTAAAAGGCCTAACAAATTTCAATTTGAACAAATGACTACAGAATATCATGACAAATAAGATAATAAAACTTTAATTCTTTTCGTAAATTTTCAAAAATGACCAAATATTAAGTAAATGCTCGAAAATGGATAAAAATCAAGAAAACAGATAAAAGTACAAAAAAATGCCTCAAAAAATTCCAACTAGCACCAATAAGTTAGAATACCGTGATGAATATGAGAACAAGACTTTCAAAATGACTGAATATTATGTAAATGCCTCAAAATGGTCGAAATATAAATAAAAATATATAAATGATAAAAACACGCCTCAAAAGTATTTGACTTGCACCAATTGTCACGCCCCAAGCCTACACCCTGACGTGACCGGCACTCAAAGACCATTGCTAGCCCCAAGAGAACCCTTGGTTTGGCTTTCTTAACTCAACGGAAGACTTAAACATAAGACATATAACTTAAAGAGAATAACTTTAAAGTATTAACTTAGACAAAATGACAACTTAAGTCTTAAACGTATAGAACTGAATGAATAATACAAAAGAACTAATGATATCTGTCTGTGAAGCCTCTAAAATAAATATGGATGTTGAGAGTGGACCCCTAATAATCCTAACGACTGAAGACTAAAAACAATAACTTGAATGATAAAGATGTCCTACAAAATGAAGGGAGGCTCACTAACTGTCTCTATGAGCTGCTCACTAGATCAACGGCACGCTGGATGTTGATCTAAGTTACCTGTACCTGCATAATGATATGATGCAGAAAAACTGGCATCAGTACATTGAATGACCTAGTATGCGAGTTGAATTGCTAAAACAACACAGGCTTGAAAGAGATTATGAAAGAAAACTTACCTTGACTCTTCTCAACTCATTAATACTTAACTAGACTCATATATTAAGCAATTTAAAAGGAAGTGCATAATAAAGATAAGTTGTTTAAAATCATGATGTAAACTTGGTGTGTATAAACAGATACAAAATAAACTGATATCAATTCATAGTCATAATACAAGACATATCATGCTTCCTCTCAAAGTCTACCTGTCCAATGCATGGATGAAGTCTCATACACCTAACCGAAAACCATCACTTAATATTTATAGTGATGATAAAGAATTACTCGGCTCACGCTGCCCGGCAATCCTGACCATGCCAGAGTATAGAACCTGAAATGCCTAATGGATCCACTAGTCTTTTCTGAAAAGGATTCATCTATAAAGTATGACCATTTTCTACCAATGATGGCTACATGGTTTTCATGGAGACTTGAGTTAATATGAAACTCGCATCCCCACTTCGATGCTCAATACTACTCCCAAAATATACTTATCGTATATGTTTTAAAAACAACTTTTCCTATGATTTGAGATTAGTGCTCAAAAACTTAGCTCAAAGGCTATCTTGGAAATCTCAGTTTCCCTGCTTGCCTCATTTTATAAAGCTATAACTAACCCGAAGTCTGTTTGGAAAACTTAGATTCCTTACTTGTTTAAATGTGAAAACATTTTCAATCTCTTTGGAATACTTAGTCCCCGTATACTTTTGAAGAAATGAACTTCAAATTTACTCTTTACTCTTTATTTAGCTTGAAACATTAGTCTTGAAATAAAGTTAAAACGTTGTTAAAGACCCTAGTGAACTCTTAAGAACTTTGCTTTGACTTGCTTCTTAACTTCTAGATTTGACTTTAATTTTCTTTGACTTTGATCTTAACATTCCTTGAATTGGATTATTGATTCAAGGTTCATCATCTCATGTTTATGGATGATTTTATGATGTTTAGATGTACCTTAGAGTATTGGAAACCCCCAACGAATTCCACAAGTCGAACATCGACGATCTTGAACGTTCTTGCTTCCTCTTCTCCTTTCTCTTCTTTTCTCCTCTTCTTTTCTCTTCTCTCAAAATCCTAACTTGTTTTCTAAAAGCCTGAACTGAATAAGCTCAGTTTAGACCCCAAGTTATTACCCAAAAACGACATAAAATAATTGGGTAAGAAATAGACAAATTTGTCCTTCCCAAATCCAGATCGGACTATCCTTAATCAACCAATCCACTTCCGAAGGCATAACTCCATCATACAATACGAAAATCGCGCAAACTTGGCTGCGTTAGAAAGATCTCTCCAAGGGATTTTCAACAATATCAAGAACTACCTCTAATTCATCCTAAGCTATGAGTTATGGCCGTTTCTAGTTGACCAACAAACTCATTTTTTCCTAACTTAGAAAATTTCAAGATTTTCATTCTTTCCAAAACTAACTATTTCAATTTTCGAGATATTACACCAATGACCTTAGCATATCGTGACGAACAAAAGAACAAAACTTAACTTTTTTTTGTAACTACCCAAAAATAGCTGAATATTACGTAAATGCCCCAAAATGGCAACAAAATTAAGAAAATAGATAATCGATACAAAAAAAGTCTCAAATTTTTTTTGACATGCACCAATGACGTTAGAATATTGTGATGAATAAGTAGAACAAAGCTATACTTCTTTTCATAAATGTTCGAAATTGAAGAAATATTACATAAATTCCTTAAAATGGCTAAAAATCAACAAAAACTTGTAAATAGTACAAAAACCGCCTCGAAAAAATTTGACATGCCCCAAAATGACTATAAAAATCAAGAAAATCACATTAATGATACAAAAAATGCCTAAAAATTTTATTTGTGCCAATGACCTCAGAATATCGTGATTAATAAAAGAACAAATCTTTATTTTTTTCGTAAGTGCCTGAAAATAAATGAATATTACGTAAATGCCCCCAAAGGGCCGAAAAATCAAGAAAAACACATAAACAATAAAGAAAATGCCTCAAATAAATTTTGACTTGCACCAATGACCTTAGAATATCGTGAAGAGTAATACAACAAAACTTTACTTCATTTCGTTATTGTCTGAAAATGGCAAATATTACGTACATGCCCTAAAATAATCAAATATAATGCAAATTCCCCAACATGACCGACAAATTAAGGAAATTACACAAACGATACAAAAAAAAGTCAAAAAATTTTGACATGCACTAATGACCCTAGAATATCGTGTCAAATAAGAGAATAAAACAATACTTCTTTTCGTAAATGCCTCAAAATGACCGAATATTATGTAATTGCCCCAAAATGGCTGAAAAATCAATGGAAATATATAATCGATACAAAAAAACCTCAAAAAAAAATTGACTTGCTCCAATGACCTTAAGATATCGTTACGCTTAAGAGAAAAAAACTATACTTCTCACTGAAAATAGTGGAATATTACGTAAATACCCCAAAATAGTCGAATATTCAATAAAAACACATAAACAATACAATAAAAAGCCTAATAAAAATTGACTTGCACCATTGACCTTAAAATATCGTGACGAATAAAAAACGACAACACTTTATTTCTTTTCATAACTGCCTGAAAATTGTCGAATATTACATAAATGGCCAAAAAAAATCAAGAAAAACAAATAAACAATACAAAAAATGCCTAAAGAAATTTTGATTTGCACAAATGACCATAGGATATCGTGACGAATAAGAGAAAAAATATTACTTCATTTCGTAACTAACCGAAAACGACCGAATATAAAGCAAATGCCCACAAAATGACTGAAAAATCAAGAAAAACACATAAATATTACAAAAAACGTCTCAAATTTTTTTTGACTTGCACCAACAACCTTAGAATATCATGAATAATAAGAGAACACAACTTTACTTCTTTTCATAACTGCCCAAAATTGGTCAAATATTACGTAAATGCCCCAAAATGGCAAAAGAAATTAAGAAAAATACATAATTGATAAAAAAAATACTCACAATAATATTGACATGCAACAATGACGTTTGAACATTGTGACGAATAAGTAGAAAATACTATACTTCTTTTCATAACAACTCGAAAATGACTGAATATTACGTAAATTCCCACAAAATGACTGAAAATCAACAAAAACTAGTAAACGATACATAAAACGCCTCAAAAATATTCGGCTTGCACTAATGACCTTAGAATATCTTGACAAACAAAAGAACAAAACTTTACTTCTGTTGGTAACTACCCGAAAATGGCCGAATGTTACGTTAATGCCCACAAAATGTCCGAAAAATAAGAAAAAAACATAAACAATACAAAAAACGCCTCAAAAAAAATTTCAACTTGCACTAATGACCTTAGAATATCGTGACGAATAAGAGAACAAAACTTTACTTCTTTTAGTAACTGCCCGGAAAAGGTTGAATATTACGTAAATGCCTAAAATGCCAGAAAAATCAAGAAAAAGACATAAACAATACAGTAAAATGCCTCAAAAAAATTTGACTTTCTCCAATGACCTTACAATATCGTGATGAATAAAAGACAACAAAACTTTATTTCTTTTCGTAATCGCCTGAAAATAGCTGAATATTAATTAATGCCCCAAAATGGCCATAAAATAGAGAAAAACACATTAACAATACAAAAAAATGCGCAAAAAATTTTTTGTTTGCGCCAATGACCTTAGAATATCGTGACGAATAAAAGAGCAAAACGTTACTTCATTTTGTAACTGTCCAAAAGGGCCGAATATAACATAAATGCCTCCAAAATGACCGAAAAATAAAGAAAAACACAAACGATACAAGAAATGCCTCAAATAGATTTTTACTTGCACCAATGACCTTAAGATATTGTGAAGAATAAGAGAACAAAATTACTTCCTTTAGTAATTGCATGAAAATGGTTGAATATTACGTATATACTCAATAGTGGCCAAATATTACGTAAATGCCCCAACATGATTGAAAAATCAAGAAAAACACAAACGATACAAAAAAGCCTCAAAAATTTTTGACTTGCACCAATGAACATATAATATCATGACAAATAAGATAACAAAACTTTACTTCTTTTCACAAATACCTCAAAATAGTTGAATATTTGGTAAATGCCTTAAAATAGCCAAAAAATCAAGAAAAACACGTAATCCATACAAAAAAGCCTCAAAAAATTTTGACCTGCACCGATGAACTTAGAATAACGCTACAAATAAAAAAAACTATACTGTGCCCGAAAATAGTCGAATATTTACGTAAATACCATCAAAATTTTTGAAAATTCAACAAAACACATAAACAATATAAAAATTGCCTTATACAAAATTTGACTTGCACCAATAACCTTAGAATACCGTGACGAATAAAATAAAAAAAACTTTACTTCTTTTCGTAACTGCCTGAAAATGGCCGAATATTATGTAGATGCCTGAAAATGGCCAAAAGAATAAGGAAAAGCACATGAATTATATAAAAAGTGCCTTAAAATTTTGATTTGCGCCAACGATCTTAGAATATCACGACGAGTAAGACAATAAAATTTTACTTCTTTTCTTAACTACCTAAAATAGCCGAATCTCATGTAACTGCCCGCAAAATGGCCAAAAAATAAAGAAAAACACATAAATGATACAAAAAATGCCTCAAATAAATTATGATTGCACCAATGACTTTAACATGTTGTGACAAATAATAAAATAAAACTTTACTTCTTTTCATAATTGTCTGAAAGTGGTCGGATATTACTTATATGCCAAAACTGATTGAATATTACGTATATGCCCCAATTTGACCGAAAAATTAAGAAGATTACATAAATGATACAAAAAAGACTCAAAAATTTTGACTTGCATTAATGACCTTAGAATATACTGACGAATAAGAAAAGAAAACTTAACTTATTTTCGTACATGCCTCAAAATGGCCGACTATTAAGTAAATGCCCCCAAATGGCAGAAAAATCAAGAACACACGTAATTGATACAAAAGAGCCTCAAAATTTTTTTGACTTGCACCAATGACCTTAAATATCGTTACTAATAAGAGAAAACACTATGCTTCTGTCCAAAAATAGTCAAATATTACGTAAATACCCCAAAATGGCCAAAACTTTAACAAAAACACATAAATATACAAAAAACGCCTTCTAAAAATTTTGACTTGCACAAATGACCTTAGAATATCGTGACAAATAAAAGACATAAAACTTTATTCTTTTCGTAACTATCTGAAAATGGGAGAATACTACGTAAATTTCCCCCAAAATGGCCAAAAAAACAACACATAAATGATACATAAAACACCTCAAAAATTTTCGAATTGCACCAGTGATCTTGGAATATCATGAAGAATAAGAGAACAAAACATTAGTTCTTTTCGAACAACCTGAAAATGGTCAAATATTACGTAAATCCCCCAAAATGACAAAAAAATTAAGAAAATACATCATCGATACAAAAAAAAGCCTCAAAAAAATTTTGACCTTCTCCAATGACGTTAGAATATCGTGAAGAATAAGTAGAGAAAAACTATACTTTCGTAACTGCTCGAAAATAATTGAATATAACGTAAATTCCCCCGAAATGGCTGAAAATCAACAAAAGCTAGTAAACGATTAAAAATATGCCTCATAAAAATCTTGAAATGCACTAATGACGTTAGAATAACTTGACGAATAAGATATCAAAACTTTACTTCTTTAGGTAACTGCCTGAAAATGTCTAAAAATTACGTTAATGCCCCAAAATGACCGAAAATCGAGAAAAAAAGCATAAACAACACAAAAAACGCCTCAAAAAAATTTCAACTTGCATCAATGACCTTAGAATATAGTGAGGAATAATAGAACCAAGCCTTACTTCTTTTAATAACTGTCTGAAATGGTTGAATATTGCGTAAAATGTCCCCAAAATGGCAGAAGAATCAAGAAAAACACATAAGCAATACAAAAAATGCCTACAAAAATTTTGACTTGCTCCAGTGAGCTTAGAATATTGCGATAAATAAGACACAACAACACTTTATTTCTTTTTTAACTGCCGAAAAATAGCCAAATATTACTAAAATGCCCCAAAATGACCATAAAAATCAAGAAACACATTAATGATATAAAAAATACCTAAAAAATATAATTTGTACTAATGGACGTAGAATGTCCTAATGAAGAAAAGAACAAAACTTTACTTCATTTTGTAACTGCCTAAAAGTGACCAAATATTATGTAATTGTCCAAAATGACCGAAAAATCAAGAAAAACACATAAATGATACAAAAAAGAAGCCTCAAATAAATTTTGACTTGCACCGATGACCTTAGAATATCGTGACGAATAAGAAAACAAAACTTTACTTCTTTTAATAATTTCCCGAAAATGGCCGAATATTACGTATATGCTCAAAAATGGCCAAATATTACGTAAATGCTCAAAAATGGTCAAATATTACGTAAATTCCCCAACATGACCGAAAAATCAAAGAAACACATAAACAATACAAAAAAGCCTAAATTTTTTTTGACTTGCACCAATGACCTTAGAATATCGTCAAAAATAAATTAACAAAACTTTACTTCTTCTCTTAAATGCCTCAAAATGGCCAAATATTTCGTTAATGCCCTACAATGGCCGAAAAATTAAAAAAAATCATATTCGATACAAAAAAGCCTAAATTTTTTTAGAATATCGTTAGGAATCAGAGAAAACTACACTTTTGCCCGAAAATAGTCAAATATTGAGTAAATACCACCAAAAATGCCAAAAATTCAACAAAAACACATAAACAATATAAAAAATCGCCTTATAAAAATTTTGACTTGCACCAACGACCTTAGAATATCGTGACCACTAAAGACAACAAAACTTTACTTCATTCATAACTGCCTGAAGATAGAATATTACGTAAATGCCCCAAAATGGCAAAAAATAAATCAAGAATAACAAATAAATGATACAAAACACGCTTAAAAATTTTTGATTTGCACAAATAACATTAAAATATCGTGACGGATAAGAGAACAAAATATTATTTTGTTTTGTAACAAATCAAAAAAGGCCGAATATTATGTAATACCACGTAAATGACAAAAAAATCAAGAAAAACATAGTTGATACAAAAACGCCTTAAAAAAAATTCAAATTGCACCAACGACCTTAGAATATTATGACGAATAAGAAACAAAATGTTACTTCTTTTCGTAACTGCCCGTAAATGGAAAAATATTACGTAAATGACCAAAAATGACATAAATGCTCCAAAATGACCGAAAATAAAGAAAAATACATACACGATACAAAAAAAACTCAAAAAATTTTGAGTTGTACTAATGACCTTAGAATATGGTTACAAATACGAGAATAACACATTTACTCTTTTTGTAACTGCCCGAAAATGGTCGAATATTACGTTAGTTTTTCAAATCAGCCAAAAAATCAAGAAAAATAAATAAATAATACAAAAAATGCCTCAAAAAAAATGTGACTTTTGTCAGTTACCTTAGAATATTGTGATGAATAAGAGAACAAAACTTCAGTTACTTTCGTAACTGGCCAAAACTGATGAATATCACGTAAATGATTCGTAATGGCTGAAAAATCAAGAAAAACACATACACAATACAAAAAGATGTCTTAAAAATATTTCGACTAGCACCAATGACCTTAAAATATCGTGACGAATAAGTGACAACAATACTTTACTTCTTTTTCATATCTGCCCGAAAAATAGCTAAATATTACGTAAATTCCTCAAAATTGCAAAAAAAAATCAAGAAAAACACATAAATGATACAAAACATACCTAAATATTTTTTGATTTGCACCAAATACATAAGAATATCATGACGAATAAGAGCACAAAACATTACTTCATTTCGTAGCTGACCGAAATTGGCTGAATATTACGTATATGCCCCCAAAATGGCCAAAAAGGAAGAAAAACAAATAAACGATACAAAAACACCTCAAAAATTTTCGACTTGCACCAGTGACCTTTGAATATCATGAAGAATAAGATAACAAAACTTTACTTCTTTTCGAACAACCTGAAAATGATCGAATATTATGTTAATGCCCCAAAATAACAGAAAAATCAAGAAAAATACATCATCGATAAAAACAACAAGCCTCAAAAAAAATTTGACATGCACCAATGACGTTAGAATATCGTGACGTAAGTAGGAAAACTCTATACTTCTTTTCGTAACTGCTTGAAAATAATTGAATATTACATAAATCCCTTGAAATGGCTGAAAATCAACAAAAATTAATAAACGATACAAAAAATGCCTCCAAAGAAATTTCACTTGCACTACTGATGTTAGAATATCTTGACAAATAAGATAACAAAACTTTACTTCTTTGGGTAACTGCCTGAAAATGGCTAAAAATTATGTTAATGCCCCAAAATGGCCGAAAATCAAGAAAAAAACATAAACAATACAAAAAATGCCTCAAAAGAATTTCAACTTGCACTAATGACCTTATAATATCATGAGGAATAATAGAACCAAACCTTACTTCTTTTAGTAACTGTCTAAAAATGGTCGAATAATACGTAAAATGTCCCAAAAATGGCGAAAAAATTAAGAAAAACACATAAGCAATACAAAAAATGCCTACAAAAAACTTGACTTGCTCCAATGAGCTTAGAATATCGGGATGAATAAGACACAACAACATTTTATTTCTTTTTTTATCTGCCTGAAAATAGCCGAATATTACTTAAATGCCCCAGAATGACCATAAAAGTCAAGAAACACATTACTGATACAAAAAATTCCTAAAAATTATGATTTGTGCCAATGACCTTAGAATGTCCTAACAAATAAAAGAACAAAAGATTACTTCATTTCGTAATTGCCCAAAAATGGTCGAATATTATAAATTGTCCAAAATGACTGAAAAAGCAAGAAAAACACATAAATGATACAAATAAAGCCTCAAATAAATTTTGACTTGCAACAATGACCTTAGAATATCGTGACGAATAAGAAAACAAAACTTCACTTCTTTTCATAATTTTCTGAAAATTGCAGAATATTACAAATATGCTCAAAAATGGCCAAATATTACGTAAATGCCCCCAACATGACCAAAAAATCAAGAAAAACACATAATAAATACAAAAAAAGTCTCAAAATTTTTTGACTTGCACCGCGACCTTAGAATATCGTCGCGAATAAGATAACAATACTTTACTTCTTTCCGTAAATGCCTCAAAATGGCCGAATATTGTGTAAATGCCCTAAAATATCCAAAAAATTAAAAAAACACACACTCGATACAAAAAAGCCTCAAATTTTTTTTGACTTGCACCAATGACCTTAGAATATCCTTAGGAATCAGAGAAAACTATACTTCTGCCCGAAAATAGTCAAATATCAAGTAAATACCCCCAAAAATGCTAAAAATTCAACAAAAACACATAAACAAGCCATGCATGCCATCAAGCGCCCACGCAGCACGCCTACTAAGCCCACAGGACGCCCGTGACGTCCACCTCGTAACGCCTCAGTCGCCCCACAGACGTCGTCGGCATGTTTTTGCAAGCTAAAAAAGTTTTACCCATGTGACAGGAGTAGACATGGATTTTCCAGAGAATCATNGAGCCATGCATGCCATAAAGCGCCCACGCAGCACGCCTACTAAGCCCACAGGACGCCCTTGACTTCCGCCTGCTTTCGCCTCAGTTGCCCCGCAGACGTCGCTGGCATGTTATTGTTGACGCCCAACGGCGTAGCACAGACAAGCCATGCATGCCATCAAGCGCCCTTGCAGCATGCCTACTAAGGGCGATGATGTCCAAGGGCGATGATGGCATGCCACGCCCGACGTCGTCCGACAGTGTGTGCTGTCCAAAGGCTATGATGGCATGTCACGCCCGACGTCGTCCGACCGCATGTGCTGTCCAAAGGCGGTGATGTACTGCCACGCCCGACGTCGTTCGACCTTGTGTGCTTTCCAAGGGCTATGATGGCATGCCACACCCGACTTAGTCCAACCGTATATGCTTTCCAAAGGCGGTGATGGACTGACACGCCCGACGTCGTCCGACCGTATGTGCTGTCCAAAGGCAGTGATGGCAAGCCACGCCCGACGTCGTTCGACCGTGTGTGCTGTCCAAGGGCGATAATGGTATGGCACGCCCGACATCGTCCGACCGTATGTGTTGTCCAAAGGCGGTGATGGCATGCCACACCCGACGTCGTTCGACCTTGTGTGCTGCCCAAGGGCGATGATGGCATGCCACGCCCGACGTCGTTCGACCGTGTGTGCTAGTCCAAAGGCGATGATGGCATGCCACGCCCGACGTCGTTCGACCGTGTGTGCTAGTCCAAAGGCGATGATGGCATGCCACGCCCGACGTCGTTCGACCGTGTGTGCTGTCCAAGGGCGGTGATGTCATGCCACGCCCGACATCGTCCGACCGTGTGTGCTGCCCAAGGGCGATGATGGCATGGCAGGCCCGACGTCGTCCTACCGTGTGTGCTGTCCAAAGGCTATGATGGCATGCCACGCCCGACGTCGTCCGACCGTGTGTGCTGTCCAAGGGCCATGATGGCATGCCACGCCTGACGTTGTCCGACCGTGTGTGCTGTCCAAAGGTGGTGATGGCATGTCACGCCCGATGTCTCTCGATCGTACGTGCTGCCCAAGGGCGATGATGGCATGGCACGCCCGACGTCGTCCGACCGTATGTGCTGTCCAAATGCGGTGATGGACTGCCATGCCCGACGTCGTTCGACCGCGTGTGCTGTCCAAGGTCCATGATGGCATGCCACGCCCAACGTCTTCCTACCATATGTGCTGTCCAAAGGCGGTGATGGCACGCCACGCCCGACGTCGTTCGACCGTGTGTGCTGCCCAAGGGCGATGCTGGCATGGCACGCCCAACGCCGTCCGACCGTGTGGGCTGCCCAAGGGCGATGCTGGCATGGCACGCCCAACGCCGTCCGACCGTGTGGGCTGCCCAAGGGCGATGCTGGCATGGCACGCCCAACGCCGTCCGACCGTGTGGGCTGCCCAAGGGCGATGCTGGCATGGCACGCCCAACGCCGTCCGACCGTGTGGGCTGCCCAAGGGCGATGCTGGCATGGCACGCCCAACGCCGTCCGACCGTGTGGGCTGCCCAAGGGCGATGCTGGCATGGCACGCCCAACGCCGTCCGACCGTGTGGGCTGCCCAAGGGCGATGCTGGCATGGCACGCCCAACGCCGTCCGACCGTGTGGGCTGCCCAAGGGCGATGCTGGCATGGCACGCCCAACGCCGTCCGACCGTGTGGGCTGCCCAAGGGCGATGCTGGCATGGCACGCCCAACGCCGTCCGACCGTGTGGGCTGCCCAAGGGCGATGCTGGCATGGCACGCCCAACGCCGTCCGACCGTGTGGGCTGCCCAAGGGCGATGCTGGCATGGCACGCCCAACGCCGTCCGACCGTGTGGGCTGCCCAAGGGCGATGCTGGCATGGCACGCCCAACGCCGTCCGACCGTGTGGGCTGCCCAAGGGCGATGCTGGCATGGCACGCCCAACGCCGTCCGACCGTGTGGGCTGCCCAAGGGCGATGCTGGCATGGCACGCCCAACGCCGTCCGACCGTGTGGGCTGCCCAAGGGCGATGCTGGCATGGCACGCCCAACGCCGTCCGACCGTGTGGGCTGCCCAAGGGCGATGCTGGCATGGCACGCCCAACGCCGTCCGACCGTGTGGGCTGCCCAAGGGCGATGCTGGCATGGCACGCCCAACGCCGTCCGACCGTGTGGGCTGCCCAAGGGCGATGCTGGCATGGCACGCCCAACGCCGTCCGACCGTGTGGGCTGCCCAAGGGCGATGCTGGCATGGCACGCCCAACGCCGTCCGACCGTGTGGGCTGCCCAAGGGCGATGCTGGCATGGCACGCCCAACGCCGTCCGACCGTGTGGGCTGCCCAAGGGCGATGCTGGCATGGCACGCCCAACGCCGTCCGACCGTGTGGGCTGCCCAAGGGCGATGCTGGCATGGCACGCCCAACGCCGTCCGACCGTGTGGGCTGCCCAAGGGCGATGCTGGCATGGCACGCCCAACGCCGTCCGACCGTGTGGGCTGCCCAAGGGCGATGCTGGCATGGCACGCCCAACGCCGTCCGACCGTGTGGGCTGCCCAAGGGCGATGCTGGCATGGCACGCCCAACGCCGTCCGACCGTGTGGGCTGCCCAAGGGCGATGCTGGCATGGCACGCCCAACGCCGTCCGACCGTGTGGGCTGCCCAAGGGCGATGCTGGCATGGCACGCCCAACGCCGTCCGACCGTGTGGGCTGCCCAAGGGCGATGCTGGCATGGCACGCCCAACGCCGTCCGACCGTGTGGGCTGCCCAAGGGCGATGCTGGCATGGCACGCCCAACGCCGTCCGACCGTGTGGGCTGCCCAAGGGCGATGCTGGCATGGCACGCCCAACGCCGTCCGACCGTGTGGGCTGCCCAAGGGCGATGCTGGCATGGCACGCCCAACGCCGTCCGACCGTGTGGGCTGCCCAAGGGCGATGCTGGCATGGCACGCCCAACGCCGTCCGACCGTGTGGGCTGCCCAAGGGCGATGCTGGCATGGCACGCCCAACGCCGTCCGACCGTGTGGGCTGCCCAAGGGCGATGCTGGCATGGCACGCCCAACGCCGTCCGACCGTGTGGGCTGCCCAAGGGCGATGCTGGCATGGCACGCCCAACGCCGTCCGACCGTGTGGGCTGCCCAAGGGCGATGCTGGCATGGCACGCCCAACGCCGTCCGACCGTGTGGGCTGCCCAAGGGCGATGCTGGCATGGCACGCCCAACGCCGTCCGACCGTGTGGGCTGCCCAAGGGCGATGCTGGCATGGCACGCCCAACGCCGTCCGACCGTGTGGGCTGCCCAAGGGCGATGCTGGCATGGCACGCCCAACGCCGTCCGACCGTGTGTGCTGCCCAAAGGTGTGATGGCATGCCCGCCCGACGTCGTCCGACCGTATGTGCTGTCCAAAGGTGGTGATGGCATGTCACGCCCGATGTCTCTCGATCGTACGTGCTGCCCAAGGGCGATGATGGCATGGCAGGCCCGACGTCGTCCTACCGTGTGTGCTGTCCAAAGGCTATGATGGCATGCCACGGCCGACGTCATCCGACCGTGTCTGCTGCCCAAGGGCGATGATGGCATTGCCGCGCCCGACGTCGTCCAACCGTATGGGCTGCCCAAAGGCGGTGATGGATTGCCACGCCCGACGTCGTCCGACCGTGTGTGCTGTCCAAGGGCTATGATGGAATGTCACGCCTGACGTCGTCCGACCGTATGCGCTGCCCAAAGGCGGTGATGGCATGCCACGCCCGACGTCGTTCGACCGTCTGTGATGTCCAAGGGCGATGATGGCATTTCATGCCTATCGCCGTCCGACCGTGTGTGCTTCCCAAGGGCGATGATTGCATGCCACGCCCGACGTCCNTGTGTGCTGCCCAAAGGCGGTGATGGCATGCCACGCCCGATGTCGTCCGACCGTGTGTGCTGTCCAAAGGCCATGATGGCATGCCAAGGCCGACGTTGTCCGACCGTGTGTGTTGTCGAAGGGATATGATGGCATGTCACGCCCGACGTTGTCCGACCGTGTGTGCTGTCCAAGGGC
>NC_028638.1:24878111-24903483 GCF_001406875.1 Solanum pennellii
AAGGCGGTGATGGAATGCCACGCCCGACGTCGTCCGACCGTGTGTGCTGTCCAAAGGCTATGATGGCATGCCACGCCCGACGACGTTCGACCGTGTGTGCTGCCCAAGGGCCATGATGGCATGCCACGGCCGACGTCGTCCGACCATGTGTGCTGTTCAAGGGCTATGATTGCATGTCACGCCCGACGTCGTTTGACCATATATGTGCTGTCAAAAGGCGGTGATGAAATGCCACACCCGATGTCGTTCGACCGTCTGTGATGTCCAAGGGCGATGATGGCATTTCACGCTCGACGACGTCCGACCGTGTGTGCTGCCCAAGGGCCATGATAGCATGCCACGGCCGACGTCGTCCGACCGTGTGTGCTGCCCATGGGCGATGATGGCATGCCACGCCTGACGTCGTTCGACCATTCATCTATTCCAAAGGTGATGATGGCACGCCACGCCGCCGTCGTCCAACCGTGTGTGCTGTCCAAGGGCTATGATGGCATGTCACGCCCGACGTCGTCCGACCGTATGTGCTGTCCAAAGGCGGTGATGGCATGCCACGCCCGACATTGTTCAACCGTGTGTGCTGCCCAAGGGCGATGATGGCATGGCACGCCCGACGTGGCCGTCCTTGTGTGCTTCCCAAAGGCGATGATGGAATGCCACGCCCGACGTCGTCCGACCGTGTGTGCTGTCCAAGGGCTATGATGGCATGTCACGCCTGACGTTGTCCGACTGTGTGTGTTGTCCAAGTGCTATGATGGCATGTCACGCCCGACATCGTCCAACCGTGTGTGCTGTCCAAGGGCTATGATGTCATATCACGTCGAACGTCGTCCGCCCGTATGTGCTGTCCAGAGGCGGTGATGGCATGCCACGCTTGACGTCGTCCGACCGTGTGTGCTGCTCAAAGGTGATGATGGCATGTCACGCCGGACGTCGTCCGCCCGTATGTGCTGTCCAAAGGCGGTGATGGACTGCCACGCCCGACGTCGTCCGACCGCATGTGCTGTCCAAAACGACGTCGTTCGACCGTGTCAGCTAGTCCAAAGGCGATGATGGCATTGCCACGCCCGACGTCGTCCAACCGTGTGTGCTGTCCAAGGACTATGATGGCATGCCAAGCCCGACGACGTCCGACCGTGTGCGCTGTCTAAGTGCTATGATGGCATGTCACGCCCGACGTCGTCCAACCGTGTGTGCTGTCCAAGGGCTATGATGGCATGTCACGCTCGACGTCGTCCGCCCGTATGTGCTGTCCAAAGGCGGTGATGGCATGCCACGCCCGATGTCGTCCGACCGTGTGTGCTGTCTAAAGGCGATGATGGCATGTCACGCCCGACGTCGTCCAACCGTATGTTCTGTCCAAGGGCTATGTTGGCATGTCACGCCTGACGTCGTCTGACCGTATATCTTGGCCAAAGGCGATGATGGCATGCCACGCACGACGTCGTTCGACCGTGTGTGCTGTCTGAGGGAGATGATGGCATGGCACGCCCGAGGTCGTCCGACCGTGTGTGTTGTCCAAAGGCAGTGATGGCATTCCACGCCCGACGTCGTTCGACCGTGTACGCTAGTCAAAAGGGCAATGATGGCATGCCACGCCCGACGACGTCCGACCGTGTGTGCTGTCCAAGGGCTATGATGGCATGTCATGCCCGACGTCGTCCGACCGTGTGTGCTGTCCAAGGGCTATGATGTCATGTCACGCCCGACGTCGTCCGACCGTATGTGCTGTCCAAAGGCGGTGATGGACTGCTACACCCAACGTCGTTTGACCGTGTGTGTTGTCCAAGAGCTATGATGGCATGCCACGCCCGACGTCGTCCGACCGTATGTGCTGTCCAAAGGCGGTGATGGCATGCCACGCTCGATGTCGTTTGACCGTGTGTGCTGTCCAAGGGTGATGATGGCTTGGCATGCCCGACGTCGTCCGACCGTGTGTGCTGCCCAAAGGCGGTGATGGCATGTCACGCCCGTCGTCGTCCGACCGTGTGTGCTGTCCAAGGGCCAAGATGACATGCCATGCTTAAACTCAGCGGGTGATCCCGCCTGACCTGGGGTCGCGGTCGGAGCTCCTGGTGAGGCGCGGTGAGGGTCAGGGAGTCCGGACGCGCGACAGGCTGTAGCCGCGACAACAAGAGAGAGTTGAGTTTCAACCACTACTTGTCGCGACGTCTGTCGACGTGGACTCACATTTAGGCCCGCGCGCGTTCGGGGCGCACGGGAGGCCAGATTCCGCCCCCGCGCCGAGCCTTGCAGCGTGCGGGGGGGCGACATGATGCTTGACGCCCAGGCAGACGTGCCCTTGGCCAAATGGCTTCGGGCGCAACTTGCGTTCAAAGACTCGATGGTTCACGGGATTCTGCAATTCACACCAAGTATCGCATTTCGCTACGTTCTTTATCGATGCGAGAGCCGAGATATCCGTTGCAGAGAGTAGTTTGTGTTTACAGAGCAGCGCGCGTCCCCCCGCACGATCCGCGAACGGGGCGCGAGTGGGAGGGCTGTCGATTGTAGTATTCCTTGGCGCTTTCCGCGCCGGATGCCCAACGGCGTAGCACGGACAAGCCACGACCTTAGAAGATCGTGACCACTGAAAGGCAACAAACATTACTTCATTTCATAATTGCCTGAAAATGATAGAATATTACGTAAATGCCCCAAAATGAAAAAAAACAAATCAAGAATAACAAACAAATGATATAAAACACGCCTAAAAATTTCGATTTGCACAAATAACCTTAAAATATCGTGACGAATAAGAGAACAAAACATTATTTAATTTTGAAACTAATCAAAAATGGCCGAATATTACGTAAATACTATGAAAATGACAAAAAAAAAATCAAGAACAACACAAATGATACAATAACGACTCAAAAAAATTCAAATTGCACCAATGACCTTAGAATATTATGATGAATAAGAATCAAAATGTTACTACTTTTCGTAACTGCCCGTAAATGGACAAAGATTACGTAAATGACCAAAATGATATAAATGCTCCAAAATGACCGGAAATAGAGAAAAACACATACACGATACAAAAAAAACCTCAAAAAATTTTGAGTTGTACCAATGACCTTAAATATGGTGACAAACAAGAGAATAAAACATTTACTCTTTTTGTAACTGCCCGAAAATGGCCGAATATTACGTTAGTTTTCCAAATCATCCAAAAGATCAAGAAAAAAAAAATAAATATTACAAAAAATGCCTCAAAAAAATGTGACTTGTGTCAGTGACCTTAGAATATTGTGACGAATAAGAGAACAAAACTTCACTTACTTTCGTAACTGGCCAAAACTGATGAATATTACGTAAATGATTTGCAATGACTGAAAAATCAAGAAAAATACATACACAATACAAAAAGATGTCCTAAAAATATTTCGAGTTGCAGCAATGACCTAAAAATATCGTGACGAATAAGAGACAGCAATACTTTACTTCTTTTTCATATCTGCCCAAAAAAAAGCTGAATATTACGTAAATTCCTCAAAATTGCCAAAAAAATCAAGAAAAACGCATAAATGAGACAAAACATACCTAAATCTTTTTTTATTTGCACCAAATACATAAGAATATCATGACGAATATGAGAACAAAACATTACTTCATTTCGTAGATGACCGAAATTGGCCGAAAAATTATGTAAATGCCCCCAAAATGACCAAAAAAGGAAGAAAAACAAATAAACGATATAAAAACACCTTAAAATTATTTTGACTTGCACCAATGACCTTAGAATATCATGATGAATAAGAGAACAAACGTTATTTCTTTTTGTAAATTCCCAAAAATGGCCGAATATTACGTATGTCACATCCCGAAACCACACCCTAGAAGATAGGGCAAATCTCGGATTTTGCAACCGACATACTTGACCTCTCGGAGGTCTTGTACAAGCCCGTACATATCATTCATCTCATAAACATAGTGAAAAGTAGTGCGGAATTAAAACTTTTCACAAAAACATATCATAGTCTTTAAAAACCTCTTCCATATAAAGTCATAGGAAATACTATGTCTCAATCTCATCATCTTAAGACACAAGAATACTTGGGACACGGCCCATACAAAATACGAATATAGAAATACTTAGTCTATTACAATATTTCAAATAAAAAACATAAAAGACATATATGCCCTCGAGTCAAATGAGGACATACTTCAACTTCTCTTGAACGATGCTATGGTCCAAGTCTTCACTTCCCAAAAGCTCCTCACCTACCATGAACTATAGAGATATATAAAAGCATGGATTAGTACAACCACATGTACTAAGTATGGCATAATGCATAAAAATCATGAAAACGGACTTTTATTAGAAATATGCATCTTTTCTTTTAAAAATCATAGTATAATCATAAGGACAACATTTAACAACTTAGAAACACATAAGAAAACATTTTTACCAAATATCATAAATTTGAAAGTGACGTTACAGTAACTCCACTACACTGTCTTCACTGTAAGTTAAGTTACTTGTCATCACCTTAAAGACCTTCTAATACGTAATCATCCCACTTAAAGATATCCTAAGAACCACTTAAGCAACACAAAGAGAGAACGCCCATACAAACTCTTCTAAGAATGCCTAAATGATCCTCAAGACTACTTATAATGAGTCACATACGCATTTACAAGACATCAAAGCATCAGTGTAAGATTCTTCTAGCAAAGGTGACTTAAGTCTCACTTGAGTGAGTTGTGAAGAGACCGCCCATACAATCCCTTACACACACACACTCAAGAGATCCTATTGACTATCTAGGATAAAATTATTCTCACTAAGTGTAGCAACATATAGATAATATGACATTCTCCTTCCAAAGACTATCAAAAGACCTACTTAAGTAAATCAAGAAAATTACGTCCATGATTGACCTCTTCAAGATTACCTTAGTAATCCTTAAGACTACCTAAGGCTTAGATCATGTCCACAAAATCAACCAACTTCCCTAACTAGAGTCATTCTCAAGACTTCCAAAGATAAGACATGAAGAGATCATCCCTTATGACCTCTTCACACTTTAGCTAAGGAATCCTTAAGTAACTCTAGATTAGGTACTCATTCATTTAAATACTTCATAACTTAATTCATTAGTTCATTAGTTTATTAAGAGACTCATACATCACATAAAGGACATTCAAGTTATGGTCTTAGACAAGACCTGGGAACTCTAACTAACACCTTCAAAGCCTATTGTGCAATGTCTAGATAGCGTCCCATACCACCACCTAAACTTCATAGAACTTATCTAATTCTAGTAACTATCCCACATGATGATAATAGGCAATAACCAACATAGAACATGATAGAAAACATGGAATCCAAAGTTTTATCCTACTCGGATGAGGTTGTTCTACTTGCCAATAGTATAACTTAGACACATCCCATGTAGGCACATGGTTAAGGAATATGAAGGGCATGCTTTGTATTCTAGTCTCATTCTTTGACTAAAACTACTTCCCTTACAATACTCACTCGGTGCTAGCCTTCGTTCTCATAGACTAATTCACATTAAGGCTCATATAAAGGGGTTCCATAACAAGTTGATAACCCAATTACATTTACCCTACCAAAGAGGTCTTATAGGGTTACCTTACAATGGCGACAACAAGCTCATGATGAATTTCCTAAGGTTTGATATGATGTCGTTCCAGCCAATCAACCTTAAGTCCATCATTCCTTTACTTTTAAGGATACCATTACGGCTTACAACTTCAACATTCTTAACCTTACCACTAAGTTCAATGTTTTCACATAAAAGACATTCTTAACATCATTTAAGGTCTCATGTCATTCATACATACAAGAATAAGATCTTTAACATCCTAAGACAAGACATCACATATTCATAATCATATATACATCAAGTAAGGGACACAAGTCAGCCAAGACAAGACAACACATACTTCACTTTAACACACATTACATGTCATCCAAGAAGTACATATAAGTAACTATTATCATCTTTCAGTCATCCTATAAACTATCATCACATCATCAATATGACCATCATAGACTCATATAGTCAAGTAGGAATAACCAAGACTCAACCCTAAGACTATACACACAAGGTCAAAGTCATAGTCTAACATGATCACTTAAGAGGACATGAATAGAGAACACATATATGAATTCACATGCAGATAGGTATTGTCATGATTCACATAATCAACTACAAAAATAGCCATATTACTTCAAGTAGTTGCCGACAAGGCCATAATCATCATAATACATAAAGTTATGCCGACAAGGCCACATCAATTGCAAGTAAAACACATAACACCGCCACCATAAGTGGACCATACAAATCACAACATAATTGAAGTATAAAAAACAACAAAATAAAGTAAATAGGGCAGCATACCACCACTCCATCCTTAACACCTTAATTCAATGCTAAATCATCCAATTCAATAACACAAGGCCTTACCAATGGCCATAAACATCAATTCAACATATAAACTATAATAATCAATGAACTAGGTCAATTCAATGTAAATTCATAAATCTAATAAAACCTAGATATCAATTGAATACAATTATTACATCATTAGACAGCCCATAGAAATCTACACCACAATTCATATACATTAGGTCAATATCAAGTAACTCATAACTTAGTCAAAAACTAGGGTTCATCCAATTCATGGATTTATAGGTAATTTAGATTAAAATCATCAATACAATAACAATTTAATCCATAATAAACGTTTAAAAACAATTGATGCAATAACCCATTGTAGAAGCATGAAATTGGACAATTCAACTTTGAAAACTTTAGAAAACATCTTTAAGGTTGGGCTCCTTGATTAAGAGAGTTTCAAGGATCAAAATCCATACCTTGATGAAGCCAATTATTCACATTGACTAAGAATCTTCACTCAATTCGTCACACTAAGCTCTTCTTTGACTTTGGACTTTAATGGAGTCTTAAGGAATTTCTAAGGGATTTTGGGGTTTTGATTTAGAAGAATGAAGTCTTCAATGAGTTAAACACTTATATACATGTTTAAAATACCCAAAAGACTCCTAAATAACCGCCAATACTTTTAGTTGGATGTGGAGTGAAATTACAACTTCACCCCTCAACTTACAGTGAAGCTGCGTGCAGGACACTGTGCCCATCGACCGTTGCCCATTGACGGGGCATAGGTCCACACACCGGACATCTTGTCCTCCGTTGATGGGTTCAGAGACTTGGAATTGGTAGCTTAGCTCCCCAGTCTAAGTACCAAACTACGTCCACCACCTACGGGGTGTCGACCAGGCCACTGGCCGTCAATTACCATCCGTACTTGGACTGCCTTAGGCAGTTTTGGCCACCAACATGGGTCCTTCTTCAAGGATCTTTGGATGGTACTTTGGGATGTCTTCCCGGACGTTTCCAACCCAAACATGACCGTATATGAGTTTATCACCTCTCACAAGAATTTCATCCAAAACTAAAACATAAAACTCGACGAAACATGCTTGGACACACAAGGTCATTTCAAGGCACATCTTTCAAACGTCATGGACGTTTGACCTCAAAACTTCACGAAACTCAACACACTGACCTGAAAACCTCATCAATCACACATAAGCACATAGAACCACATATGAGGCACGTAAGTGACTTAGTCGTCGAACGTCTTGGTCGTCTCGTCACGTTTGACTTCCAATGCACCTAAACTCTTAGACACTGCCTCATTAACACATTATAGACCTATTTTGTACCTTATGACACCAATACCAACATGTTAGGCTCTAGTTCACCTAAGTAATTTTCGAGGTCTTACAATCTCCCCCACTTTAACAACATCCGTCCTCGAGTGACACTTGCCACTATCCGAACACTTTCAAGAATAGAAATTCAACTAGCAGCTAATAACCAAACCATACAACACATAATAAATAAGAAAGCATCAATTTCACATAATCAAGAGGTTCACAACACAACAAGAACTAGAAGGCAATTCTATAACTCATTATGCTACAAAACTCACATGCTTCATTCCAAATAGTAAAAACTGATTTTATATTCAATATCATGCTTATATACATCAGTTCTAACCATGTTACAACAATTTTAGACCAAAGAATCAATTAGTCAAATTTCCAAAATTTTAACAGCGAGCAATTTAGTGCTACATTGATTTTTGCCAATTTTTCAAAAAATGCAACTTTTATGCAACTCATGATATGAACATGCTAGTATGCAAAGTAACACCATATAGACATATCTTACAACATAATCATGGATTCATAAAACACACAATTCAAGAAGTTAATGAAATTCAATTTCAACAAATCTCCTAAACACAATGCAACATGCTTCTAGGACTTTCTATCTCATCTACTAACCATACACCCCCACTTAGAAGGAACTCATATTACTAAAAATAAAGATTCAAGAACTTACCCTCTTCATCATCATCACCATCCGACTTCTCTCCTCTAGACCGGAGTGCATAGAAACGCCTCTTTGTTGGAGCATCATCGTTTGGAACACTAGGAGCAACTTGCTTACCCTTCTTCCCTCTAGAAGCAATGTTAGGACAATCTCTCACCTTGTGTCCTTCCTTACCACAATCATAGCAACTCCCTGTACATAATAGACACTCTCTATAATGTTTCTTGCCACAAGTGACACATGTAGGCTTGCCATTTTTGGAACCACCTCCTTTCTCAATCTTGAACTTAGCACTCCTAGATTCTTCTTGAGATTGAGCCTTATTTTTGAACCTAGGTTGCTCTTGATCACTAGCACCACCCCTTTTCAAACTTCTAGCCATCCTCCTAAGTTTAGACTCTTCAATTGATTGTGCACTAAGTCCGTCAACCTTACAATACGATACGATGTTTAGAGTCGTCTGCTTACAATATGATGTTTAGGCTCATCCACGTTATAATAGGACACTAAGTCCGTCGACCTTACAATATGACATTTAGGCCCTTCCGCCTTACAATAGGATGTTTAGGCTCGTCCACCTTATAATACGATATTTAGGCTCGTCCTCATTATAATAGGACACCTGGTTCGTCGACCTTACAATACGACATCTAGGTTCGTCGGCCTAATAATAGGACACTAGGCTTGTCTGCCTCACAAAATGATGTTTAGGCTTGTCCACCTTACAATAGAACGTTTAGTCATTTTTAGAATTTGCAGGAATGATCATCTCTCTCTCGGCTACGATTATTATGCTTACATCTATCGCAACGAAGGCCCTATCAATTCTTCACTACTCATCTCAACTTTGCTCAAGGTTGGAATTGCTCTGTCGTGCTCTTCTCGATACTCTAATATTATCCATTCAAGCCGATGTCGTGCCCATTAAAATATCTTACCGTGTTTTTTAAATTTTTAGGAGCCTCGTTTGTTCCTAAATCTAGAACTACACATAACCTGTTTGTTGTATATCCAAAGATATGTAGGCGGCTTAAAATTAAAGTCTTGGTCGTTCCCTTTTTTAATCTTATATTGTTTCAATTGATCCCACTGACATCTCTATTGGACCGGACAAAATCATCTACTAAGTCAATGTTGATTACCCGACAATTCATTCTTCATTCCCAAGCAACCAAGGGACAACTATTGACACCCAATTTTGACCGACCTTTAACCATTTTTAGGAATGCTATTAGATTAATTACATATTTTAAAATATATTTCTAGGATTAAGATTTTAGTCGATTTTGTCCAAAAATTATATATTTTAGTATGCATACTTTATAATTTATTGCAAATATTATTAAAATGTTTCAAAATTATTAATAAATTTCTAAATAATTATTTCATTCAAATATTTTAAAATTTAAGTGATATTAATTATATAAAAATCATTATAATATATGTAGTATTTCAATTGAATAGATTAATTTTCCTCAAAATCATTTAAATCTTAGCCCACTCTATTTTAATTCATTTCTTTTAGTCATTCCAATTCAATTGTAATTTCAATTATAGTCATATAGTCGATTGCAATTTTAACCCTTTCTTGTCTCAATTTTTCAGATCTCAAAGGACCTCACCCTTTAATCTGAACCGTTCATATTTCTCCATTAAATCTCAGCCCCATATCTAATACTAATCCAATGGTTGAGATTAAATCTCATATTCCTGCCTATTTTAACACAAAAGAAATCCTAACCGTAATTCTAATCTTCATTCTTCCTCTTCGTGTCTCCAAGCAGCGCTCCTCTCTCCTTCTCCAAAATCAGAGAAACAATCACCCCTCCCCTCTCTCTGTGCTCTAGTGAAAACGCCACCACCAAGAGGCGCGAGGCTGATCTCTCTTCCCCTTTCTCTCCCTCCATCTTTCTCCTCTCGATTCAGTAGCTACCAGGCGAGGCCACCGGCAAGCATAAGCTTCAATTGGCGACGCCCATGTCATCTTCCTCTGCCTCTTGTACCTTTCTCCACCTTCCTCTTATTTTTTTCCCTCTCTTTGCAGGACCAATAGAAGAGCCAGGCGAGACCACTAGCGAAGGAAGCACCCGCCGGCGAAAGCAACCACCAGAAAGTAGCCCCGACAAGCAGCGTGCTCCGGCGAGAATGCCGAGTACCAGAAGTCGACGTCGCTCCTTCTATTCTCCATTTTTCGAGCAACAACAAAACCAGAAGCTTCGACTCCATCGAGCAGCGAAACAAAAGCAGCTTCGTCGATAGCTCCGGTCAACAACTCCATGCAACAACTATGGAGAAATCTGTTGTTCATCTTGTATTCCAAACATACTTAGAACAAAACTTTGAACATCTTTGTAAGAAAACAAAGTTTAAGAACATTTCCACAACTAGAAAATTAAAACTAGTAGCGAAACTAGAATCAGAAATAGATTTTAAAAAACAATATACGAAATATTTTTCTTAAGAAGAATTGTTGTAAATATGTGTATAAATAATCTTACTGATTCCAACAAACTTTGCAGAAACACGAAGTTACCAAGTTTAATGAACCAGTGAAGAACAAAAGAAAAGAAGAACTGAAATTAATTTACAAATCTAAAGTTTGTAAAACACGTACCAGAATCTGAAAAAATTTTAATAGGAAAAAGATCAAGTCCACTGAATTCACAGTGTCCCCTTAAGGAAATTATTCCCCTCTAGTATCCGAGGTTTGATTTGGAATATGACCTCCCAGGGTAAAATGATCTCAATCACCAGAGTATAGATACCAAAAACTCCGGTGTCAGCGAACCACTCAACGGCAGTAAAGTACACTTAGAATACTAGATTTAGTAGTTGAAGAAGAAGTCCATAAATTCTATATTAAAATGAGAGGAAATCCCTCAATTTATATAAAACAAAGGGTAGTGCAAAAAGGTTCTTATTGTGCCTTACCGGAAAGGTCACAAACCTTTGAAAAAGTCACAATCTTTCAGAAAGGTCGTCACCTTTCATAAAAGTCACAACTTTCCATAAAAGTCACAACTTTTCATAAAAATCACAACTTTTCATAAAAGTCACAACTTTTCATCAAAGTTGCAACATTTCATAAAAGTCAAAACTCTTCATAAAAGTCGCAACTCTTCATTTTCCATTCACACCTTTTTAAAATCCAACAAAATCTTCTCCATCTCGAGCGCCCCTTTCTTCTTTTGCAGCGAGGACGAACAAATTCCAGCAGTACTTCAAAGCTTCTAAGCTTGTTAAGACAGATCTTGGATGATTCGTCCATTTAAGTTTTAATTAATTTTATGGTCCAAATCTCTAATCTTAATGAGTTTGAGAATTCAAACATCTTATAGTATGTCATGATATATTAATTTGTCTTGTAAAATGTGATGTTTAGAAAATAAATCTAGGTTGAAATTCTCTAATCAAACTTAGTTGTGATCTAGAGGGTTTCTCCCTTTGCGTTTGTCCTAATATTTACTGTCGGTTGTTTATCATGTTCATTGAGTTTTGTTTTGCTCCGCCATAATCATGGATTTGTTAATTTCCAATATTTGTTTCTCTCAATTGATCCTAAATAGTTTATTGAAATCCAAGAATTTTTATTGCTGATAATTTGTTTTCATTTATGTTTAGTTTGAGAATTGTTGATTGTTTTACCAACTGAATTAATTGACTGATTTGTTTTTCCCTTCTTTGCTTGGTTGTAATTAGGATCTGTCAATTGTTTATAGACTTTGTCAAAATTATCGGAAATTGTTATTTAAAATTATAGCTTGCACTTCATAATTAATGTTATAAATATAGATTCAATTGACTATTGTGTTTCTCTTGTCTTAATTACAGCAAACAATTCCAACAAAATATGCTTATGATAAATAAAGGAAAGCATCTAGTTTCGTAATAAGCGTGGGAGGTTGAAGAGCCGCCGTGAGAAGGAATGCTTGGACAGAGCTTTTATATAATTAATTTCAATGTTTGAATTTTTATTTAAGTGTTGGTTGGTAATAATGTTGTATAACTCCAACTCTCCTATATGTATGATATATTTGGGGGACCTTGTTTATTTATTTTATCGTAACTTATAAAGTTAGAAAGCATGCCTATATGATCTAAATA
This sequence comes from Solanum pennellii, assembly GCF_001406875.1. NCBI lineage: Eukaryota > Viridiplantae > Streptophyta > Magnoliopsida > Solanales > Solanaceae > Solanum > Solanum pennellii. Next base: position 24,890,618 of record NC_028638.1, read on the forward strand.
ACTTTCAATATGTTTTTGGTTTATTATCATATATATAAGTTTAAACTTCGCTATTAGATAAATATCATGCTTGTACGTCTGATAATAATTTCAGCATGTTTACACTCAGAAAGTACGCATGTAATACTAAATAATTAAAATCAAATTCCAGCATGTTTACGACTGAGTAAAAATCAACCTCATGCATGATCCCTTTCTGTTTTATTATTGTTAGTAATGATTTCTGACTAAAAGATTGTATTAAATTAAAACGTCTCTGCATGGTAATGTTTTGCCTCCTAAAATAATTTCCTTCATTTATATTCAATCTGTTGCTATTCTGAAGTAATTTATACACTAATAATATAGTATGCTACTATCCTTTAAAATAGAATAAAATAAAAATAATAGCCTGCTGCATTTAACAAACTACTTGAGTTTTTAAAGAAATATATATTATAGTGATACTCTCTGCATAAAGTAGTTGTTGGCTACATTAATGTTCTGCCCGTCTTTTTTATTACATAAAGTCTCATGACATGATTATTTTGTTTTGTCAAAGTCATTGTTCAATCCTCCGTTCAAACTTTGGGTTGATTATGACATTTTTTTTTAAAAAAAAAATTATATGCACTATCTCCTAAACTATCGTTAGTGGGAAAGTCAAAGGAATTACGAGGTCTAATTCCAATTTTTAAATAAAGCCGATGCATCCTCAGATGATCATCTCGTGGCTATTGAGAACGAATGAAATCAGATGGTTCTATTTCTCGGAGTACCACCTATCCAAGATTTTTCAAAGAGATTATGTGTATTTATACGTAAATATTTACGTGCTTATGTGTATTTATACGTAAATATTTACGTGCTTATGTGTAAACTAATCTTTTTAGTCGTCTTCAAAATATAAACTATTACTGATTTTCTGAGACCGATCTCAAATCAAATTGTTTCTATGGTAGAGGAGCACGATTAACAATATCGTGGCATCATCTAAAAAATATTTTTTAAATAATTTTTTTTTACTCAAAACCTGCTCAATGTTCAAAGCTTTATTTTTGCACATCTTACGCTTGTTTGGGGTAGCATGATTAATAAAATTAGACTATCTTCTATATCTATTTGTGCATATTTTGTCTGCTTGTTTATCTCTTTATTAACACCTAATAACAGTTTAATATTTATTTATCACATTGTTCACATTCTTAAATAATAAATAATTGAAGTAACCTTAATTGTTTAATAATAAAATTGGGGTGGCTAACATAAAATAAAATTGTTTGCCTATATGATTGTACAATTTCTATCATCTCGCGTATCTTATTATTAAGTACTTAGTATTTATTATTAATTGCTTAGTATTTATTTCTTTTGTTATTTACTATGTCACCTAGTCTCGCAGTCTCAACATACTAATCAAAGTAACATTGTGATCTTAATTATTTAATATTCATTTATTGTTATCACCTAGTTTGGCATGATGATTAAATACATAACAAAAATGAAGTGACCTTAAATGTTACTTGTAACCCCCCACACAAATTGCATGAGATACGGTCGGAACCTACATTTGTCAACCTCGAGGGATGCGTAACACCTTCCCCTCGGTAATTTGAACCCTTATCCTGATGTCTGAATCGTTGAACTTAGTTAGATTAATTAGGTTAGATAGGTGTCTTAACGTGCCTTAATTCGTTAGGTGGCGATTCTTCAGACTCCAAATTCCAAAAGAGTTGTTAGGTCGTGCACCAAAATCCACTTTTTGCAAAAAAATAATGGTACGCGACATTGACTTTAAAGGTGGCATAGAGACATACAACTAAATGTACAAGACTGAGCATAAAATTCATGATTAGAATGCAGTATGCAAAATGTTCATTAGCTACTAAGAGATACTCATGTGATTTTTATCATCCCCAAGTTCCAACGCGTTCCTTTAAAAATGTTTCTTTGGTATTGCCTACTTTTCCACCTTTTTTTTATTTGACTAAGAAAACATTTCACCACAAAAACTACTATTCCATCGTTTTCTTTGACATGTGAGAGGTATTTCTTCTAGTTTCAATCATGTATGTCAAGCAACAATTGTCCATATAGAATGTTTCTTTCTTCCTCTCACTTTTCCTGCAAATTCAAAGGTTAGATTTAGGAACTCATACTAGCTTGGGTCCTTTGTATTGATAAAAAGAATAAATCAGATCTCTATTAATCCATATTGGTAAAACATTTTTAGAATTTTTCTTTTGCCCCAACCTGTTCCTTTGATGTGATTCCTTTATTTTAACATGGTTGGTTCTTTTTATTTGAGACAGTTTTGAAGTTCTTATTCATGTGAGTTATAACTATTGGGCATGTACCCCTTGAGTGACCACTACTACCATAATATGTGCATAGGAAGGAAATCATGGTGATCTCCAAGAGTGTTTAGCGAAACGCCGAAGGTCCAGTTCCACTGTGCATAGGGAAAAAACCAAATCAGAGTCAAAGAGAAGTAGTCAGCGCACGATTTGTTCTATGATGCAGTGATAGATCCCCTAAATTTATAGAACCCAAGGATGCTGAATGATGAGGCGAAAAGACGATGGAGAAAATCAAAGGGAGGCTCGCCTAGTGGATAGCGAGCCCAACTTACTTCGCCGAAATGCCTATTCGTAGCACATTTTTGGCAACTATAAATATGTTATCGGACATTTATTTTAGTACATCAGAACCTCTTGAAATTTTTATAATTATCTCTTACCTCTGGAGACTCTTTTTTAGAGTTATTCCATAGCTTTGAAGGATCGAAGAAATTTACTATTAAGAAAATAGAAGTGGGTCTTTGAGATTCATCAAATTGGAGCATTTTAAGGATGAAATTACTCTTACTCAGTTGATGGATAATCAATTTGGTAATTACTTTTACCTTTGAATAATGTCTAGCTAAAACCCCAATTCTTGGGGTGTGATCTTATGATTATGAGTTGATTTAGTTTGTTGGTATTGCTAATTGTTAGTTTAAATTCTATTTAAAAGTGATTTTAATATTTAATTGTGTTTTAATTTAAGAATTGTAGTTTTAAATGCAGTTCTATGTTTGTGTTCTTAGCTTGCTCGAGAGAGAGGTTTTTGATTAATGCTTTGTGGGTATTGTGTTGGTATGGGTTTAGATCGAGAGAGTGAATTCTAATCTCAATTCCACACATTTAGCTCGATCAATTGAATGGATTAAGGTGTGGGTTGCTCTTAGTTTGCATGTTTGTTGATGTTCGAAAGAAATCCCCTAATTCGGGATAATTTTCTAGAGAAAATTACCTTCCCCATAGTTTAGCCTACTCACTAATATCTAGCTAATTACTAATAGTTGCAATTACCCATATTCTTGTATTTGCCTATATTAATCACATCTCAAAGAATCTGTCTCCCTATTGTTACTTCATAGTTTTATGACTGCTAGTAGTTTATAATCTAAAACCTAAATCCCTATCTGACATTCTTGTCACCCCTTTTATTTAATATATCTTTTTTCCGATAACGTTTAATTCTATGGTTGATTAGACCATATTCATGCTTATTGATTTAATTTAAAACATGTACCTCTCCCGTGGGATTCGACCCCAACTCATCTAGTTGGATTTTATATTGATTTACAATCGTTAGACACTTAGAATTGGAAATAGTGTATTTGAAACGTTATTAAACAATCATCGATAAAAAAAAAACATGACAAGATATTGCTAAACCACCCTATTCATCAAATTTATAAATGTTGTCGGGGCATTAGACAAACCAAATGACATCACTGAATATTCATAACAACCATACCAAATTTGAAAGCCCACTTCAAATGTCATTCTCCTTTAACCTAAATTTGTGATTGCCCGACCAAATATCAATCTTAGAGAAGTAACTTGCTCCTTGGAGTTAATAAAAGAATCATCTATCTGTGGGATACGATAATTCTCGATAGTCAATACACATGTAGAGTACCATCCTTTTTTCAAAAAGGAACACTGGAGCATCCTAGAAAGTTATACTCGATCTAAAAAATCCTTATCCAACAAATATTTCAACTAGTCTTTTATTTTCTTTAGTTATATTGAGGCCATACGATAAGGAGGAATAGAGATAGACTACATATCTAGAAAAAGGTCAATACTAAAGTCTATTTCCCGTTCCAGTGAAATACCACTAAGATCATTAGGAAACACTTCTGGAAACTCACTTACAATAAGAAATGAATCAAGAGTAGTGGTTCCAGAATCCATATTCCTAAACCGAACTAGATGATAAATTCAACCCTTATAAATCATTTTCCCAAGATATAAATTGATCCTTAAGAACATAATTTCCCCCTTCCAATGACATGATTGGTTTATTCGGAACCTTAAAAGTGAAAAATCAGGTCGTACAAACTATTGAAGCATAATATACATGAAGCCAATCCATCCCAAGAATAACATTAAAGTCTAACATATTAAACTCTACAAGATAAACATGAGTGACTCGATCAGAAACGAAATAGGAAAATTTCTATAGACTATGTTAGCTACAATAGCATCACCCAAGGGAGTAGAGACATCAAATGGATTAGAAAGCATTTTAGGACCAACTTCAAATTTCATGGTGACATAAGAAGTAAAAAATTATAAGGTAGCACCCGTATCAAGGAAAGCATAAACTTCATGATGAAAGAATTTCAACACACCGGTCATCACATTCAGAGAACCATCAGGATCTTGTTGAGTTTGAAGAGCATATATTATATTTTACTTCAGAGCACTCCAAAATTAACCACTAGGTTGAGCTTTCCTACAATTTTTACCCTTTTTATCTTGAAACATAAAATTATCCCCTTGTGACCACTCTTTCAACAACCAAAGCAATCATCCGTATAGGCTAAGCATATCAGCATGTAATTCTTACCACACCTCAAGCAAATGGGTATAGATGATCCATTACCATCATTTCCTTCTTGAGGCTTAGGGTTAGAAACCTATCTTTTTTTAATGTAGGAGCCAAAGCATTATAAGAATCTTGACTAAAAATCCTTTTTCCGGAAATTGAGGATTACTTTATCCACCCGACTTAGAATGAAAAACGTAACCATCACTAGTCATTTCCCTCTTAGAATCTTTTGCCCTTCCCTTGAGATTTTTATCCTCAATTTGTTGGCAATGTATCATGAAATGAGATATATCCATTTCCTTGATCAACATGTCTGTACAAAATTCTTTGGAAAACTAGTTTGGAAACACCTAACACAAACTTATTCATCCTTGCCCTAACATCGTTAATCATAGTTGGAGTATACTTAGAGTGAAATTGAAAGCATACTCCTTCACACTCATATTGCTTTGTCAGAGGTTAATGAACTCTAGCACTTCGGCTTCTCTCATTCCAAGATAAAAGAAACGATCAAGAAGACCTCCCTTAAATTCCCCCAGTCAAGACGTTTTGTATTAACCACCCTCTCACCTTTGAATTGTTCAAACCACACTTGAGCAACACCCTTGAGTTGGTAAGCAACCAAATCAACCTTCTCAACCATAGACAATCCCATCATACCTACTATCTTTTAGATCTCATCAATGAACTCTTGAGGATCCTCATCAACCTTAGAACCATGGAATTATGGCCGATAATCTTAGTGAAGTCCTTTATACTTGCCGCACTCATATCCTCATTTGGGTTCATGAGAACATTAGCCTCACTATTAGCTTGATCTGTCATGCCTTAAGCCAACACTTAGAAAGTGGTTAAAAAATTCGCATGAGTCACTTGCTCATCCAAAGGATCAACAAAACTTTAGAAACCTCGGGTTCCACATTATCATTGATTGTATTCCTTCTCACATAAGTTTTCAAGGGGCCATATCTGAAAGGGATCAAACACAATTTAGGAGAAGGATATTTACCGAAATATACTCTATGGCATGACATTAGAGTAATGAAAAGAAATAAAGTTTCTAAATTCTTTGTAACCATTTATTTACAAATGTGGCGCGCTTTAAACTTATGAACAAGACTTTACTTAAAGCGGTTTGTTAGACATCCTAGGACCTTTTCCTAAAACCTTGCTCTCTCAATACCATGTTTGTCATGACCTAAAGTATACCCTAGAAGTGACATAACATATAAGACCCTGACAGAACCTACAAAACCCACTTGATTTTCATATACTCATAGTAATAGACAAAATTAAAGAATCTCATATTAAGGAAAGCGTTTTGACAACAAACAACATAAGTCTAATACAGTCTTGACAAGCCTTTCTAGTACGCAAAAGAAGTTGTTGGTACGTAACCCGTACACCACGTACAACATCCAAATACATAAAATGCATAAGAAAGCAACAAAGGTGACATGGTCTTCAGAGTAAACGGATTCACCTAGTCTTTAAACCTTTACGGGCTCACTTGCCACGAACGAAGAGAGAGAGTTGTTAAATCCTACAATAGTGAAAAATTTAGGCACAAGTAACCATTAGTACATAAAATGGACTATGTATGAGGGATAATCTATCAAACATGAAATATGATCATATAGGTCAAAATTGAAAACAAGAAGTGCATGAGTAGGCTAAACATAGTAAAATCCTTTTAAGAGACATCAGAAATCATGAACATGGTTAATACATCTTAAATCATAAGGAAAGCTTCATAAAACATTCACTAGTAACTTAGTTCATTTTGTGAGATATTAGCTTTCACCTCGAATACACCATGTAAGTTATACATGGATTCTGATGTAACTCCCACATCGAGAAGGGAAAGTCTACTTTCCACGGTAGAACTCGATATTACAACATATTATATATGTGGATCCACTAGCTAGGTCATTTAAATCAAACTATGGGAGTACGTAATTTTGAACTAGAGATTTCTAATAGGGACTACCATATTTGAGCTTGATACGCCCACACTTACATTACACCATGTAAGTTATACATGGATTTTGATGTAACTCCCACATCGAGAAGGGAGAGTCTACTTTCCAAAGTAGAAGTCGGCACTATAACATATTATATATGTGGATCCACTAGCTAGGTCATTTATCTCAAACCTACGGGGGCACGTAGTTTGGAAGTAGAGATTTCTACTAGAGACTACCATATTTGAGCATGATACACCCATACTTACACTTCAATTAAAAAGTGCAAATAGTCGAAGTCAATAATAGAACTCAATAGGAGTTGAGGTTGATCCCATAGAGAATTTACAACCGAAATAAACTCACTAGTGCTTTTATTCAGATGCGGTTAATATTTCTGAGAAGATTAAGTTATGAAAAGTAAAAGTCGAGTTGTTTGTATTCAAATAACTAATTAATAATTTAGATTCACATTCAATAAGAGCAAAAAATATTTCAAGATTTCAGTAAATGATTAACGAAACTAGGATTGTATTCACCATTACATTTATTTCACACTCGAATTCTATGCAAACCACTATTTATTGTGAATTATCAAATGGTCCTAGCAATTAAGTTACAGATAAATGCTATGAACTTAGAATATCGTAATGAATAACACAACAACACTTTACTTCTTTTTATAACTGTCCAAAAATGACTTGGTGTTGCGTAAATACCCCAAAATGGTCAAAAATTCAAGAAAATACATAAACGATACAAAAAATGCCTCAAAAAACTTTGACTTGCACCAACGACCTTAGAATATCATGACGAATAAGAGAACTAAATTTTACTTCTTTTTGTAACTGCCAAAATATGATCGAATATTACATAAATATCCAAAATTACTGAAAAATCAAGAAAAACACATAAGTAATATGAAAAACTCCTCAAAAAAATTTGACTTGCAATAATGACCTTTGAATATTGTGACAAATAACATAACAAAAATTTTCTTCTTTTCTAACTACCCAAAAATGGTCGAATTTTACGTAAATAACCCAAAATGGCCGAATTTTATGTAAATGCCCCAAATGACCAAAAAATTAAGAAAAACACATAAACGATAAAAAAACTAAAAGATCGACTTGCACCAATGACCTTAGAATATCGTGACGAATAAGAGAACAAAACTTTATTTATTTAAGTAACTAGCCGAAAATGGTTGAATATTACATAAGTGCCTTAAAATGGCGAAAAAATTAGGCTAGACACATAAACAATACTAAAACGCCCAACAAATTTCAATTTGAACAAATGACGACAGAATATCATGACGAATAAGATAATAAAACTTTAATTCTTTTCGTAAATTTTCAAAAATGACCAAATATTAAGTAAATGCTCGAAAATGGATAAAAATCAAGAAAACACATAAAAGTACAAAAAAATGTCTCAAAAAATTCCAACTAGCACCAATAAGTTAGAATACCGTGATGAATATGAGAACAAGACTTTCAAAATGACTGAATATTATGTAAATGCCTCAAAATGGTCGAAATATAAATAAAAATATATAAATGATAAAAACACGCCTCAAAAGTATTTGACTTGCACCAATTGTCACGCCCCAAGCCTACACCCTGACGTGACCGGCACTCAAAGACCATTGCTAGCCCCAAGAGAACCCTTGGTTTGGCTTTCTTATCTCAACGGAAGACTTAAACATAAGACATATAACTAAAAGGGAATAACTTTAAAGTATTAACTTAGACAAAATGACAACTTAAGTCTTAAACGTATAGAACTGAATGAATAATACAAAAGAACTAATGATATCTGTCAATGAAGCCTCTAAAATAAATATGGATGTTAAGACTGGACCCCTAATAATCCTAACGACTGAAGACTAAAAACAATAACTTGAATGATAAAGATGTCCTACAAAATGAAGGGAGGCTCACTACCTGTCTCTATGAGCTGCTCACTAGATCAACGGCACGCTGGATGTTGATCTAAGTTACCTGTACCTGCATAATGATATGATGCAGAAAAACTGGCATCAATACATTGAATGACCTAGTATGCGAGTTGAATTGCTAAAACAACACAGGCTTGAAAGAGATTATGAAAGAAACACTTACCTTGACTCTTCTCAACTCATTAATACTTAACTAGACTCATATATTAAGCAATTTAAAAGCAAGTGCATAATAAAGATAAGTTGTTTAAAATCATGATGTAAACTTGGTGTGTATAAACAGATACAAAATAAACGGATGTCAATTCATAGTCATAATACAAGACATATCATGCTTCCTCTCAAAGTCTACCTGTCCAATGCATGGATGAAGTCTCATACACCTATTCATAATAAGCAGAGCCCCTTGAGGAACCATCCAATCACTACCGTGGGAGTTTCTCTAACCGAAAACCATCACTTAATATTTATAGTGATGTTAAAGAATTACTCGGCTCACGCTGCCCGGCAATCCTGACCATGCCAGAGTATAGAACCTGAAATGCCTAATGGATCCACTAGTCTTTTCTGAAAAGGATTCATCTATAAAGTATGACTCTTTTCTACCAATGATGGCTACATGATTTTCATGGAGACTTGAGTTAATATGAAACTCGCATCCCCACGTCGATGCTCAATACTACTCCCAAAATATACTTATCGTATATGTTTTAAAAACAACTTTTCCTATGATTTGAGATTAGTTTTCAAAAACTTAGCTCAAAGGCTATCTTGGAAATCTCAGTTTCCCTGCTTGCTTCATTTTATAAAGCTATAACTAACTAACCCGAAGTCTTCAACTCTACTCTTTACTCTTTACTCTTTACTTAACTTGAAACTTGAGTCTTGAAATAAAGTTAAAACGTTGTTAAAGACCCTAGTGAACTCTTAAGAACTTTGCTTTGACTTGCTTCTTAACTTCTAGTGACTCTTATTTTCTTTGACTTTGATCTTAACATTCCTTGAATTGGATTATTGATTCAAGGTTCATCATCTCATGTTTATGGATGATTTCATGATGTTTAGATGTACCTTAGAGTATTGGAAACCCCCAACGAATTCCACAAGTCGAACATCGACGATCTTGAACGTTCTTGCTTCCTCTTCTCCTTTCTCTTCTTTTCTCTTCTCTCAAAATCCTAACTTGTTTTCTAAAAGCCTGAACTGAATAAGCTCAGTTTAGACCACAAGTTATTACCCAAAAACGACATAAAATAATTGGGTAAGAAATAGACAAATTTGTCCTTCCCAAATCCAGATCGGACTATCATTATTCAACCAATCCACTTCCGAAAGGCATAACTCCATCATACAATACAAAAATCCCGCAAACTTGGCGGCGTTAGAAAGATCTCTCCAAGGGATTTTCAGCAATATCAAGAACAACCTCTAATTCATCCTGAGCTATGAGTTATGGCCGTTTCAAGTTGACCAAAAAACTCATTTTTTCCTAACTTAGAAAATTTCAAGATTTTCATTCTTTCCAAAACTAACTATTTCAATTTTCGAGATATTACACCAATGACCTTAGCATATCGTGACGAACAAAAGAACAAAATTTTACTTTTTTTTTGTAATTGACCAAAAATAGCCGAATATTACGTAAATGCCCCAAAATGGCAACAAAATTAAGAAAATAGATAATCGATACAAAAAAAGTCTCAAATTTTTTTTGACATGCACCAATGACGTTAGAACATCGTGATGAATAAGTAGAACAAAGCTATACTTCTTTTCATAAATGTTTGAAATTGAAGAAATATTACATAAATTCCATAAAATGGCTAAAAATCAACAAAAACTAGTAAATAGTATAAAAACCGCCTCGAAAAAATTCAACTTGCACCAATGACCTTAGAATATTTTGACGAATAGGAGAACAAAATGTTACTTCTTTTGGTAAATGCATGAAAATGGCCGAATATTATGTTAATGACCCAAAATGACCGAAAAATCAAGAAAAAAACATAAACAATACAAAAATGCCTCAAAAAATTCAACTTGCACCAATGACGTTAAAATATCTTAAACAATAAGAGAACAAAATTTTACTTCTTATAGTAACTGCACGAAAATGGTTGAATATTACGTAAATGCACCCAAGATGACAGAAAAATCAACAAAAACACATAAACAATAAAAACATGCCTCAAAAGAAATTTGACTTGCTCCAATGACCTTAGAATATTGTGACGAATAAGAGACAACAAAATTTTTTTTTTAACTGCCTGAAAATTGTTGAATATTACGTACATGCCCCTAAATGACTATAAAAATCAAGAAAATCACATTAATGATACAAAAAATGCCTAAAAATTTTATTTGTGCCAATGACCTCAGAATATCGTGATAAATAAAAGAATGAATCTTTATTTTTTTCGTAACTGCCTGAAAATAAATGAATATTACGTAAATGCCCCCAAAGGGCCGAAAAATCAAGAAAAACACATAAACAATAAAGAAAATGCCTCAAATAAATTTTGACTTGCACCAATGACCTTAGAATATCGTGAAGAGTAATAGAACAAAACTTTACTTCGTTTCGTTATTGTCTGAAAATGGCAAATATTACGTACATGCCCTAAAATAATCGAATATAATGCAAATTCCCCAACATGACCGAAAAATTAAGGAAATTACACAAACGATACAAAAAAAAAGTCAAATTTTTTTGACATGCACTAATGACCCTAGAATATCGTGTCAAATAAGAGAATAAAACAATACTTCTTTTCGTAAATGTCTCAAAATGACCGAATATTATGTAATTGCCCCAAAATGGCTGAAAAATCAATAGAAATACATAATCGATACAAAAAAACCTCAAAAAAAATTTGACTTACTCCAATGACCTTAAGATATCGTTACGCTTAAGAGAAAAAAACTATACTTCTCCCTGAAAATAGTCGAATATTACGTAAATATCCCAAAATAGTCGAATATTCAATAAAAACACATAAACAATACAATAAAAAGCCTAATAAAAATTGACTTGCACCATTGACCTTAAAATATTGCGACGAATAAAAAACGACAACACTTTATTTCTTTTCGTAACTGCCTGAAAATTGTCGAATATTACATAAATGGCCAAAAAAATCAAGAAAAACAAATAAACAATACAAAAAATGACTAAAGAGATTTTGATTTGCACAAATGACCATAGGATATCGTGACGAATAAGAGAAAAAATATTACTTCATTTCGTAACTGACCGAAAACGATCGAATATAACGCAAATGCCCACAAAATGACCGAAAAGTCAAGAAAAACACATAAATATTACAAAAAACGTCTCAAAAATGTTTGACTTGCACCAACAACCTTAGAATATCATGAATAGTAAGAGAACACAACTTTACTTCTTTTCATATGTAACGACCTGTTTAGTCGATTCGAGCAGCAGGATTATTTTGATAGAAACTAGCTGAGTCGACGAAACAGTCGACGGACCGTCATGGTCACGACGGACCGTCGGGGGGGGGCATCGTTCCAAAACACTTAAACTCTGATAATCTGGGTACTGGATCAACTCTCTGAACTTCACGACGGAACTGCAGTACGGACCGTCGTAGCCACGATGGACTGTCACAGACCTTTTACTGAAATTGAGTCTCTGAACTTTGTGACGGACGTGCAGGACGGACCGTCACGAGTGGCGTAATTCCACCTGGGTCGGATTTCTGCTAAAGTTTTAAAGGGGTGTTTTGGACTATTCCTGATTATAATTATAAAATTAGTGGGTTAATGTTAATAATTTATTTAGTCGGGGATTAAAGGAGTTAACCTTGAAATAAATAGTGGGTTACTTTTATCATCTTTTATACTTAATCACATGATAATTAGGGTAAAAGAAAAAGGGTTTGAAGAAGAGAAAATTTAAAAGGAAAAGAAGAGAGAACGAGCGAGAGAGAGAGAAGAACGAGGAGACAGCAAGGACATTGGAGAAGTAGATTGTTCGATCACGATTCTTCGGTGAATGTAGGTTATGGTTTATGCTATGTGATAGTAAACTCTTAATAGCGATTGATATG
>NC_028638.1:24905992-24909160 GCF_001406875.1 Solanum pennellii
TATCTTAGCGGGTTATCTGATCAGGGCCAGATACCTCCAGTGTTTTCTGCACCAGCATCTCAGGTTCAGGGAATACAACATGCAGCCGCTGTGGCTCCCCGCATGGATGCCTCATTGGAAATAGGCACGTTTCCTCGATTGACTACAGGGTCCATAATGACAAGTGATCAGCACGAACTTTTCACTAAGTTCTTAAATTTAAAACCTCCAGTATTAAAGGGTGCTGAATCTGAAGATGCCTATGATTTTCTGGTTGATTGTCATGAGTTGCTGCATAAGATGGACATAGTAGAACAATTTGGGGTGGAGTTTGTGACCTATCAGTTTCAGAGGGATGCCAAAAGGTGGTGGCGATCGTATATTGAGTGTCAACCAGAACAGGCACCACCTATGACTTGGGCATCATTCTCTAAATTATTTATGGAGAAGTATATACCCCGGACTTTGAGGGATAGGAGGAGAGATGAATTCCTGAGCCTAAAGCAAGGAAGGATGTCTGTTGCTGCGTATGAGCTAAGTTTCGTGCACTATCTAGGTATGCCACTCAGCTTTGTTTCAGTCCACAAGAGCGGATTNGTACTCGCCCCATTTCCATACCTCCTTATAGAATGGCTCCAGTAGAGTTAAGGGATTTAAAGGCCCAACTTCAGGAGTTGTTAGGTAAAGGCTTTATTAGACCAAGTGCATCCTCTTGGGGTGCTCCTGTTTTATTTGTGAAGAAGAAGGATGGAANTGAGGGGGTGAAGCCAGATGACTTCACCATGGCGTTGATATCTAAGAAGTTCCGTAAGGGAGGTGAGTTTAGCGGTTCTTACTCCAGAGGGCAAATTTCAGGAGGTTTCCAAAACCGCCTATTCAGTCCGCCCTGCAGGCTTTAGCTGGGGCCACCGCAGACCGGTCAACAATTCTCTGAGTTTGGAGGTTATCCCCAGACTCCATCGTTCTCACNAGGATGTGCATAGACTACAGGCAACTAAATAAGGTAACTGTTAAGAACAAGTATTCTCTTCCTCGCATTGATGATTTGAACGATCAGTTACAAGGTGCTTGTGTCTTCTCTAAAATTGATCTGAGATCCGGTTATCATCAATTGAAAATACGGGCAGCAGATGTGCCAAAGACTGCTTTTCGAACCAGGTATGGGCATTATGAANGTTAGGAGGTTTTGTCCAAAACCGAGCTACAGACCCCCAATAGTTAGAGGTAGAGGTGGTCATGGGAGAGGCCGCCATTCTGGAGGACGCGGTGGCCAAGGTAATGGTGGTCACCCAATCAATCGGGGTGGCGGGCAAGCTGGAACTGCTGCGGCGCAACATGATAGGGGCAATGGACAGACAGGTGATAGGGCCCATTGTTATGCTNCCCAAATTCTCCAAGTGTGAGTTTTGGTTAGATTCAGTTTCCTTCTCGGGGCACGTGGTTTCTAAGGATGGAGTGATGGTGGATCCTTCTAAGATTGAAGCAGTGAAGAGTTGGGTAAGACCTACTAATGTTACAGAGGTAAGAAGCTTTGTTGGTTTAGCTAGCTACTACCGTCGATTTGTCAAAGGATTTTCTTCTATTGCTTCGCAGCTAACAAATTTGACTAAGCAGAATGTTCCCTTTGTATGGTCGGATGAATGTAAAGAAAGTTTTCAGAAACTCAAGACTTTGTTGACTACTGCACCAATTCTTACCTTGCCAGTGGAAGGTAAGAATTTCACTGTCTATTGTGATGCATCTTATTCTTGTTTGGGTGCAGTGCTAATGCAGGAAAAAAATGTAATTGCTTATGCTTCGAGACAATTAAAAGTGCATGAACGTAACTATCCGACCCATAATTTGGAGTTGGCTGCAGTTGTGTTTGCGTTAAAGCAATGGAGACATTACCTATATGGGGTCAAGTGTGAAGTCTATACAGATCGTCGTAGTTTACAGTATGTCTTTACTCAGAAAGATTTGAATTTGAGGCAGAGGAGGTGGATGGAACTACTGAAGGACTATGATATCACTATTTTGTATCACCCAGGAAAAGCTAATGCTGTGGCAGATGCTTTAAGTAGAAAAGCAGGGAGCATGGGTAGCTTAGCCCACTTACAGGTTTCTAGACGCCCATTGGCTAGAGAGGTTCAGACTCTGGCTAATGACCTTATGAGGCTGGAAGTACTAGAGAAAGGAGGACTTTTGGCCTGTGTGGAGGCAAGATCCTCTTTTCTTGACAAGATTAAGGAGAAGCAGTTTACTGATGAGAAGCTGAGCCGAATTCGAGATATGGTATTGCGAGGAGAGGCTAAAGAGGGAATAATTGATGAGGAAGGCGTTTTGAGGATTAAGGGAAGGGTATGTGTGCCCCGTGTTGATGATTTGATTCACACTATTCTTACAGAGGCTCATAGTTCAAGGTACTCTATACATCCTGGTGCAACCAAAATGTATCGCGACCTAAAGCAACATTTTTGGTGGAGTAGAATGAAGCGCGACATTGTTGATTTTGTTGTCAAATGCCCGAATTGTCAGCAAGTAAAGTATGAACACCAGAGGCTAGGAGGAACCCTTCAGAGAAAGCCCATTCCTGAATGGAAGTGGGAAAGAATTGCAATGGATTTCGTGGTTGGTCTTCCAAAGACATTGGGTAAGTTTGATTCTATTTGGGTAATTGTTGACAGATTAACTAAGTCTGCTCACATCATTCCGGTCAAGATGACTTACAATGCAGAGAAGTTTGCCAAACTCTATATCTCGGAAATTGTTCGATTGCATGGAGTTCCACTCTCCATCATATCATATAGAGGTACGCAGTTTACTTCTAAGTTTTGGAGAACATTACATGCTGAATTAGGTACTAGGCTGGATCTTAGTACTGCATTTCACCCTCAGACCGATGGTCAGTCTGAGCGAACGATTCAGGTGTTGGAGGATATGCTTCGTGCATGTGTGATAGAATTTGGTGGTCATTGGGATAAATTCTTACCCTTAGCAGAGTTTTCATACAACAATAGCTATCACTCAAGTATTGATATGGCTCCATTTGAGGCACTGTATGGGAGGAGATGTAGGTCTCCCATTGGTTGGTTTGATGCATTTGAGGTAAGACCTTGGGGTACCAATTTGAGGGAGTCGTTAGATAAGGTAAAATTCATCCAGGATAAGCTTCTAGCAGCTCAAAGCAGACAAAAGGAATATGCAGAT
>NC_028638.1:24910653-24920205 GCF_001406875.1 Solanum pennellii
ATTAGGGGATCGGGTGTCACGAACCGACACGTAGTATTAGGGGATCGGGTGTCACGAACCGACACGTAGTATTAGGGGATCGGAGTGTCACGTTCCGACACAAGAGGAATAAAGAGAATGAATCTTGAAAATGGTAATATACTCAATTTAAAGAACCTAATTCCCAAATGAGTATGGTGTGGAGGCTTGAGCCCTCATAGATGTGCTTGGTGTTGTTGTCAACGGGTTTTATTCTTGTTGTTGTCACCTGTTGAGTGTTGTAGTTGATTTTATATTATTACTTGATATATATTGCTTTCTATTTTGAGTTGGCCGATGATACCTACTCAGTATTTGTACTGACCCCTACTTTTATTTCCCTTCTTGTTGTTTGTGGAGTGCAGCAAGTGCACCAGTGACTTCGTCTCGTCTGCAACTCTAGCCAGTCTACAGCACGTCAGATTTCAGGGTGAGCTATTGTTCCTAGCTCGGACTGGATTCTTCCATTCACGTCTTGATGTCCTTGAAGCTCGGGCATGGACTATCGTTTTACTTATTTTAGTTCTTAAATACTCTTAGACTTAGTAATTTGAGGATAGATGTTCTTGATGTGATGACTTCCAGATTTTGGGGATGATAAGGATTATATTTTAGAAGTTATTTATTGGTTATATTAATGAGTTTTGAGTCTTCCGCATTATATTTTGTTCATTATGGGTAAATGATTGGGGTTTAGATTGGTTGGTTCGCTCACATAGGAGGATAAATGTGGGTGCCACTCGCGGCTCGTTTTGGGTCGTGACATCATAACTGCCCGAAATTGGTCGAATATTATGTAAATGCCCCAAAATGGCAAAAGAAATTAAGAAAAATACATAATCGATAAAAAAATACTCACAATAATATTGACATGCAACAATGACGTTTGAACATTGTGACGAATAAGTAGAAAAAACTATACTTCTTTTCATAACAACTCGAAAATGACTGAATATTACGTAAATTCCCCCAAAATGACTGAAAATCAACAAAAACTAGTAAACGATACATAAAACGCCTAAAAAATATTCGGCTTGCACTAATGACCTTAGAATATCTTGACAAACAAAAGAACAAAACTTCACTTCTGTTGGTAACTACCCGAAAATGGCCGAATGTTACGTTAATGCCCACAAAATGTCCGAAAAATAAGAAAAAAACATAAACAATACAAAAAACGCCTCAAAAAAATTTCAACTTGCACTAATGACCTTAGAATATCGTGACGAATAAGAGAACAAAACTTTACTTCTTTTAGTAACTGCCCGAAAATGGTTGAATATTACGTAAATGCCTAAAATGCAAGAAAAATCAAGAAAAAGACATAACTAATACAATAAAATGCCTCAAAAAAATTTCGACTTTCTCCAATGACCTTAGAATATCGTGATGAATAAAAGACAACAAAACTTTATTTCTTTTCGTAATCGCCTGAAAATAGCTGAATATTAATTAATGCCCCAAAATGTCCATAAAATAGGGAAAAACACATTAAAAATACAAAAAATGTGTAAAAAAATTTTTATTTGCGCCAATGACCTTAGAATATCGTGACGAATAAAAGAGCAAAACGTTACTTCATTTTATAACTGTCCAAAAGGGCCGAATATAACATAAATGCCTCCAAAATGACCGAAAAATAAAGAAAAACACAAACGATACAAGAAATGCCTCAAATAAATTTTTACTTGCACCAATGACCTTAGAATATTGTGAAGAATAAGAGAACAAAATTACTTCCTTTAGTAATTGCCTGAAAATGGTTGAATATTACGTATATACTCAATAGTGGTCAAATATTACGTAATGCCCCAACATGATTGAAAAATCAAGAAAAACACAAACGATACAAAAAAGCCTCAAAAAATTTTGACTTGCACCAATGAACATATAATATTGACAAATAGGATAACAAAACTTTACTTCTTTTCGCAAATACCTCAAAATAGTTGAATATTAGGTAAATGCCTTAAAAATGGCCAAAAAATCAAGAAAAACACGTAATCCATACAAAAAAGCCTCAAAAAATTTTGACCTGCACTGATGAACTTAGAATAACGTTACAAATAAAAAAAACTATTCTGTGCCCGAAAATAGTCGAATGTTTACGTAAATACCATCAAAATTTTTGAAAATTCAACAAAACACATAAACAATATAAAAATTGCCTTATACAAAATTTGACTTGCATCAATCACCTTAGAATACCGTGACGAATAAAATAAAAAAAAAACTTTACTTCTTTTCGTAACTGCCTGAAAATGGCCGAATATTATGTAGATGCCTGAAAATGGCCAAAAGAATAAGGAAAAGCACATAAATATATAAAAAGTGCCTTAAAAATTTGATTTGCGCCAACGATCTTAGAATATCGCGACGAATAAGACAATAAAATTTTACTTCTTTTCGTAACTGCCTAAAATAGCCGAATCTCATGTAACCGCACCCAAAATGGCCAAAAAATAAAGAAAAACACATAAATGATACAAAAAATGCCTCAAATAAATTATGATTGCACCAATGACTTTAACATGTTGTGACAAATAAGAAAATAAAACTTTACTTCTTTTCATAATTGTCTTAAAGTGGTCGGATATTACGTATATGCCAAAACTGATCGAATATTACGTAAATGCCCAATATGACCGAAAAATTAAGAAAATTACATAAATGATACAAAAAAGACTCAAAAATTGTGACTCGCATTAATGACCTTAAAATATACTGACGAATAAGAAAAGAAAACTTAACTTATTTTCGTACATGCCTCAAAATGGCCGACTATTAAGTAAATGCCCCCAAATGGCAGAAAAATCAAGAAACACACGTAATTGATACAAAAGAGCCCCAAAATTTTTTTGACTTGCACCAATGACCTTAAATATCGTTACTAATAAGAGAAAACACTATACTTCTGTCCGAAAATAGTCAAATATTACGTAAATACCCCAAAATGGCCGAAAATTTAACAAAAACACATAAATTATACAAAAAACGCCTTCTAAAAATTTTGACTTGCACAAATGACCTTAGAATATCATGACAAATAAAAGACATAAAACTTTATTCTTTTCGTAACTATCTGAAAATGGGAGAATACTACGTAAATTTCCCCCAAAATGGCCAAAAAAAAAACAACAAATAAATGATACATAAAACACCTCAAAAATTTTCGAATTGCACCAGTGACCTTGGAATATCATGAAGAATAAGAGAACAAAACATTAGTTCTTTTCGAACAACCTGAAAATGGTCGAATATTACGTAAATCCCCCAAAATGACAAAAAAATAAGAAAATACATCATCGATACAAAAAAATCCTCAAAAAAATTTTGACCTTCTCCAATGACGTAGGAATATCGTGAAGAATAAGTAGAGAAAAACTATACTTTCGTAACTGCTCGAAAATAATTGAATATAATGTAAATTCCCCCGAAATGGCTGAAAATCAACAAAAGCTAGTAAACGATTAAAAATATACCTCATAAAAAACTTGAAAAGCGCTAATGACGTTAGAATAACTTGACGAATAAGATATCAAAACTTTACTTCTTTGGGTAACTGCCTGAAAATGGCTAAAAATTACGTTAATGCCCCAAAATGACCGAAAATCCAGAAAAAAAGCATAAACAATACAAAAAACGCCTCAAAAAAATTTCAACTTGCACCAATGACCTTAGAATATAGTGAGGAATAATAGAACCAAGCCTTACTTCTTTTAGTAACTGTCTGAAATGGTTGAATATTGCGTAAAATGTCCTCAAAATGGCAGAAGAATCAAGAAAAACACATAAGCAATACAAAAAATGCCTACAAAAATTTTGACTTGCTCCAATGAGCTTAGAATATCGGGATAAATAAGACACAACAACACTTTGTTTCTTTTTTAACTGCCTAAAAATAGCCAAATATTACTAAAATGCCCCAAAATGACCATAAAAATCAAGAAACACATTAATGATATAAAAAATACCTAAAAAATATAATTTGTACTAATGGACTTAGAATGTCCTAATGAAGAAAAGAACAAAACTTTACTTCATTTTGTAACTGCCTAAAAGTGACCAAATATTACGTAATTGTCCAAAATGACTGAAAATCAAGAAAAACACATAAATGATACAAAAAAAGCCTCAAATAAATTTTGACTTGCACCGATGACGTTAGAATATCGTGACGAATAAGAAAACAAAACATTACTTATTTTCGTAATTTCTCGAAAATGGTCGAATATTACGTATATGCTCAAAAATGGCCAAATATTACGTAAATGCCCCAACATGACCGAAAAATCAAAGAAACAAATAAACAATACAAAAAAGCCTAAAATTTTTTGACTTGCACCAATGACCTTAGAATATCGTCAAAAATAAGATAACAAAACTTTACTTCTTCTCTTAAATGCCTCAAAATGGCCAAATATTTCGTTAATGCCCTACAATGGCCGAAAAATTAAAAAAAACCATATTCGATACAAAAAAGCCTAAATTTTTTTAGAATATCGTTAGGAATCAGAGAAAACTATACTTTTGCCCGAAAATAGTCAAATATTAAGTAAATACCACCAAAAATGCCAAAAATTCAACAAAAACACATAAACAATATAAAAAAATGCCTTATAAAAATTTTGGCTTGCACCAACGACCTTAGAATATCGTGACCACTAAAGACAACAAAACTTTACTTCATTGGTAACTGCCTGAAGATAGAATATTACGTAAATGCCCCAAAATGGCAAAAAGTAAATCAAGAATAGCAAATAAATGCTATAAAACACGCTTAAAAAATTTTGATTTGCACAAATAACATTAAAATATCGTGACGGATAAGAGAACAAAACATTATGTAGTTTTGTAACAAATCAAAAAGGCCGAATATTATGTAGTACCACGTAAATGACAAAAAAATCAAGAAAAACACAGTTGATAAAAAAACGCCTTAATAAAATTTCAAATTGCACCAATGACCATAGAATATTATGAAGAATAAGAAACAAAATGTTACTTCTGTTCGTAACTGCCCGTAAATGGAAAAATATTACGTAAATGACCAAAAATGACATAAATGCTCGAAAATGACCGAAAATAAAGAAAAATACATACACGATACAAAAAAACTCAAAAAAATTTGAGTTGTACTAATGACCTTAGAATATGGTGACAAATACGAGAATAACACATTTACTCTTTTTGTAACTGCCCGAAAATGGTCGAATATTACGTTAGTTTTCCAGATCAGCCAAAAAATCAAGAAAAATAAATAAATAATACAAAAAATGCCTCAAAAAAATGTGACTTTTGTCAGTTACCTTAGAATATTGTGATGAATAAGAGAACAAAACTTTAGTTACTTTCGTAACTGGCCAAAACTGATGAATATTACGTAAATGATTCGTAATGGCTGAAAAATCAAGAAAAACACATACACAATACAAAAAGATGTCTTAAAAATATTTCGACTAGCACCAATGACCTTAAAATATCATGACGAATAAGTGACAACAATACTTTACTTCTTTTTCATATCTGCCCGAAAAATAGCTAAATATTACGTAAATTCCTCAAAATTGCAAAAAAAAAATTAAGAAAAAGGCGGTGATGGCATGTCACGCCTGACGTCGTCCGATCGTATGTGCTGTCCAAAGGCGGTGATGGACTGCCACGCCCGACGTCGTCCGACCGTGTGTGCTGCCCAAAGGCTATGATGGCATGTCACGCCTGACGTCGTCCGATCGTATGTGCTGTCCAAAGGTGGTGATGGACTGCCACGCCCGACGTCGTTCGACCGTGTGTGCTTTCCAAGGGCTATGATGGCATGCCACGCCTGACGTAGTCCGACCGTATATGCTGTCCAAAGGCGGTGATGGACTGCCACGCCCGACGTCGTCCTATCGTATGTGCTGTCCAAAGACGGTGATGGCCTGCCACGCCCGACGTCGTACGACCGTGTGTGCTTCCCAAGGGCGATGATGGCATGGCATGCCCTACGTCGTCCGTCCGTGTGTGCTGCCCAAAGGCGATGATGGCATGCCACACCCGACGTCGTCCGACCGTGTATGCTGTCCAAGGGCCATGATGGCATGCCACGCCCGATGTCGTCCGACCGTGTGTGCTGTCCAAGGGCTATGATGGTATGTCACGCCCGACGTCGTCCAACCGTGTGTGCTATACAAGGGCTATGATGGCATGTCACGCCCGACGTCGTCCGATTGTATGTGCTGTCCAAAGGCGGTGATGGACTGCCACGCCCGACGTCGTCCAACCGTGTGTACTATCCAAAGGCTATGATGGCAAGCCACGCCCGACGACGTCGGACCGTGTGTGCTGCCCAAGGGCCATCATGGCATGCCACGCCGACGTCGTCCGATCGTGTGTGCTGTCCAAGGGCTATGACGGCATGCCACGCCCGACGCCGTCCGACCGTGTGTGCTAGTCCAAAGGCGATGATGGCATGCCACGCCCGACGTCGTTCGACCGTGTGTGCTGCCCAAAGGCGATGATGGCATGCCACGCCCGACGTCGTTCGACCGTGTGTGCTGCCCAAAGGCGATGATGGCATGCCACGCCCGACGTCGTCCGACCGTATGTGCTGCCAAAGGCGGTGATGGCTTGCAACGCTCGACGTCGTCCAACCGTGTCAGCTAGTCCAAAGGCGATGATGGCATGGCACGCCTGACGTCGTCCGTCCATGTGTTCTGCCCAAAGGAGATGATGGCATGCCACGCCCAATGTCGTCCGACCGTATGTGTTGTCCAAAGGCGGTGATGGCATGTCACGCCCGACGTCTCTCGACCGTGTGTGCTGCCCAAGGGCGATGATGGCAAGGCACGCCCGACGTAGTCCGACCGTGTGTGCTGCCCAAAGGCGATGATGGCATGCCAAGCCCGACGTCGTTCGACCGTGTGGTGCTGCCCAAAGGCGATGATGGCATGTCACGCCCAACGACGTCCGACCGTGTGTGCTGTCCAAGGGCCATGATGGCATGCCACGCCCGACGTGGACCGACCGTGTGTGTTGTTCATTAGTGGAGATGGCATGTCACGCCCGACGTTTCTCGACCGTGTGGTGTTGCCCAAAGGCGATGATGGCATGCCATGCCCGACGTCATCCAACCGTGTGTGCTGCGCTAGGGCAATGATGGTATGCCACGGCCGACGTCGTCCGACCATGTGTGCTGTCCAAGGGCTATGATTACATGTCACGCCCGACGTCGTCCGACCGTATGTGCCTTCCAAAGGCGGTGTTGGACTGCCGCGCCCGACGTCTCTCGATCGAGTGTGCTGCCCAAGGGAGATGATGGCATGCCACGCCCGACGTCGTCCGACCGTATGTGCCTTCCAAAGGCGGTGTTGGACTGCCGCGCCCGACGTCTCTCGATCGAGTGTGCTGCCCAAGGGAGATGATGGCATGCCACGCCCGACGTCGTCCGACCGTATGTGCCTTCCAAAGGCGGTGTTGGACTGCCGCGCCCGACGTCTCTCGATCGAGTGTGCTGCCCAAGGGAGATGATGGCATGCCACGCCCGACGTCGTCCGACCGTATGTGCCTTCCAAAGGCGGTGTTGGACTGCCGCGCCCGACGTCTCTCGATCGAGTGTGCTGCCCAAGGGAGATGATGGCATGCCACGCCCGACGTCGTCCGACCGTATGTGCCTTCCAAAGGCGGTGTTGGACTGCCGCGCCCGACGTCTCTCGATCGAGTGTGCTGCCCAAGGGAGATGATGGCATGCCACGCCCGACGTCGTCCGACCGTATGTGCCTTCCAAAGGCGGTGTTGGACTGCCGCGCCCGACGTCTCTCGATCGAGTGTGCTGCCCAAGGGAGATGATGGCATGCCACGCCCGACGTCGTCCGACCGTATGTGCCTTCCAAAGGCGGTGTTGGACTGCCGCGCCCGACGTCTCTCGATCGAGTGTGCTGCCCAAGGGAGATGATGGCATGCCACGCCCGACGTCGTCCGACCGTATGTGCCTTCCAAAGGCGGTGTTGGACTGCCGCGCCCGACGTCTCTCGATCGAGTGTGCTGCCCAAGGGAGATGATGGCATGCCACGCCCGACGTCGTCCGACCGTATGTGCCTTCCAAAGGCGGTGTTGGACTGCCGCGCCCGACGTCTCTCGATCGAGTGTGCTGCCCAAGGGAGATGATGGCATGCCACGCCCGACGTCGTCCGACCGTATGTGCCTTCCAAAGGCGGTGTTGGACTGCCGCGCCCGACGTCTCTCGATCGAGTGTGCTGCCCAAGGGAGATGATGGCATGCCACGCCCGACGTCGTCCGACCGTATGTGCCTTCCAAAGGCGGTGTTGGACTGCCGCGCCCGACGTCTCTCGATCGAGTGTGCTGCCCAAGGGAGATGATGGCATGCCACGCCCGACGTCGTCCGACCGTATGTGCCTTCCAAAGGCGGTGTTGGACTGCCGCGCCCGACGTCTCTCGATCGAGTGTGCTGCCCAAGGGAGATGATGGCATGCCACGCCCGACGTCGTCCGACCGTATGTGCCTTCCAAAGGCGGTGTTGGACTGCCGCGCCCGACGTCTCTCGATCGAGTGTGCTGCCCAAGGGAGATGATGGCATGCCACGCCCGACGTCGTCCGACCGTATGTGCCTTCCAAAGGCGGTGTTGGACTGCCGCGCCCGACGTCTCTCGATCGAGTGTGCTGCCCAAGGGAGATGATGGCATGCCACGCCCGACGTCGTCCGACCGTATGTGCCTTCCAAAGGCGGTGTTGGACTGCCGCGCCCGACGTCTCTCGATCGAGTGTGCTGCCCAAGGGAGATGATGGCATGCCACGCCCGACGTCGTCCGACCGTATGTGCCTTCCAAAGGCGGTGTTGGACTGCCGCGCCCGACGTCTCTCGATCGAGTGTGCTGCCCAAGGGAGATGATGGCATGCCACGCCCGACGTCGTCCGACCGTATGTGCCTTCCAAAGGCGGTGTTGGACTGCCGCGCCCGACGTCTCTCGATCGAGTGTGCTGCCCAAGGGAGATGATGGCATGCCACGCCCGACGTCGTCCGACCGTATGTGCCTTCCAAAGGCGGTGTTGGACTGCCGCGCCCGACGTCTCTCGATCGAGTGTGCTGCCCAAGGGAGATGATGGCATGCCACGCCCGACGTCGTCCGACCGTATGTGCCTTCCAAAGGCGGTGTTGGACTGCCGCGCCCGACGTCTCTCGATCGAGTGTGCTGCCCAAGGGAGATGATGGCATGCCACGCCCGACGTCGTCCGACCGTATGTGCTGTCCAAAGGCAGTGATGGCAAGCCACGCCCGACGACGTCCGACCGTGTGTGCTGCCCAAGGGCCATGATGGCATGCCACGGCCGGCGTTGTCCGACCGTGTATGCTGTCCAAGGGCTATGATGGCATGTCACGCCCGACATCGTTTGACCGTATCTGCTGTCCAAAGGCGGTGATGGACTGCCACGGCCGACGTCGTCAGACCGTGTGTGCTGTCCAAGGGCTATGATGGCATGCCACGCCCGACGACGTCCGACCGTGTGTGCTGCCCAAGGGCCATGATGGCATGCCAC
>NC_028638.1:24920288-24923268 GCF_001406875.1 Solanum pennellii
CCGTGTGTGCTGTCCAAGGGCTATGATGGCATGTCACGCCCGACGTCGTCCGACTGTATGTGCTGTCCAAAGGCGGTAATGGCATGCCACGCCCGAAGTCGTTCGATCGTGTGTGCTGCCCTAGGGCGATGATGGCATGGCACGCCAGACGTCGTCCGTCGGTGTATGCTGCCCAAAGGCGGTGATGGACTGCCACGCCCGACGTTGTTTGAATGTGTGTGCTAATCAAGGGCTATGATGGCATGCCACGCCTGACGTCGTCCGACCGTATGTGCTATCCAAAGGCGGTGATGGCATGTCACGCCCGACGTCGTTCGACCGTGTGTGCTGTCCAAGGGCGATGATGGCTTGGCATGCCCGACGTCGTCCGACCGTATGTGCTGCCCAAAGGCGGTGATGGCATGCCATGCTCGACGTCGTCTGACCGTGTGTGCTGTCCAAGGGCTATGATGGCATGCCACGCCCGACGACGTCCGACCGTGTGTGCTGCCCAAGGGCCATGATGGCATGGCACGGCCGAAGTCGTCCGACCGTGTGTGCTGTCCAAGGGCTATGATGGCATGTCACGCCCGACCGTATGTGCTGCCAAAGGCGGTGATGGCATGCCACGCCTGGTGTCGTTCGACCGTTTGTGATGTCCAAGGGCGATGATGGCATTTCACGCCCATCGCCGTCTGACCGTGTGTGCTGCCCAAGGGCGATGATGGCATGCCACGCCCGATGTCGTCCAACCGTGTGTGCTGTCCAAGGGCTATGATGGCATGCCAAACCCGACGACGTCCGACCGTGTGTGCTGTCCAAGAGCAATGATGGCATGTCACGCCCGACGTCGTCCAACGGTGTATGCTGTCCAAGGGCTATTATGGCATGTCACTTCCGACGTCGTCCGCCCGTATGTGCTGTCCAAAGGCGGTGATGGCATGCCACGCCCGATGTAGTCCGACCGTGTGTGCTGTCCAAAGGCAATGATGGCATGTCACGCCCGACGTTGTCTGACCGTATGTCCTGTCCAAAGGCGGTGATGGCATGCCACGCACGACGTCGTTCGACTGTGTGTGTTGTCCAAGGGCGATGATGGCATGGCACGCCCGAGGTCGTCCGATCGTTTGTGCTGTCCAAAGGCGGTGGAATTCCACGCCCAACGTCGTTCGACCGTGTCCGCTAGTCAAAAGGGCAATGATGGCATGCCACGCCCGACGACGTCCGACCGTGTGTGCTGTCCAAGGGCTATGATGGCATGTCACTCTCGACGTCGACCGACCGTATGTGCTGTCCAAAGGCGGTAATGGCATGCAGCGCCCGACGTCGTTCGACCGTGTTTGCTGCCCTAGGGCGATGATGGCATGGCACGCCAGACGTCGTCCGTCCGTGTGTGCTGCCCAAAGGCGATGATGGCATGCCACGCCCGACGTCGTCCGACCGTGTATGCTGTCCAAAAGGCGATGATGGCATGCCACGCCCGACGTCGTCCGACTGCGTGTGCTGCCCAAAGGCGATGATAGCATGACACTTCTAACCGTGTGCGCTATCCAAGGGCCATGATGGCATGCCACGCCCGACGTCGGCCGACCGTGTGTGCTGTCCAAGGGCTATGATGGCATGTCACGCCCGACGTCGTCCGACTGTGTGTGCGTTCCAAGGGCTATGATGGCATGTCGCGCCCGACGTCGTCCAATCGTATGTGCTGTCCAAAGGCGGTGATGGACTGCCACGCCCGACGTCGTTTTACTGTGTGTGCTGTTCAAGGGCTATGATGGCATGCCACGCCCGACGTCGTCCGACCGTATGTGCTGTCCAAAGGCGCCGATGGCATATCACGCCCGACGTCATTCGACCGTGTGTGCTGTCCAAGGGCGATGATGGCTTGGCATGCCCGGCGTCGTCCGACCGTGTGTGCTGCCCAAAGGCGGTGATGGCATGCCACGCTCGACGTCGTCAGACCGTGTGCGCTGTCCAAGGGCTATGATTGCATGTCATGCCCGACGACGACCGACCGTGTGTGCTGTCCAAGGACCATGATGGCATGCCACAGCCGACGTCGTCCGACCGTGTGTGATGTCCAAGGGCTATAATGGCATGTCACGCCCGACGTCATCCGACCGTATGTGCTGCCAAAGGCGGTGATGGCATGCAACGCCTGACGTCGTTCGACCGTCTGTGATGTCCAAGGGCGATGATGGCATTTCACGCCCATCGTCGTCTGACCGTGTGTGCTGCCCAAGGGCGATGATGGCATGCGACGCCCGACGTCGTCCGACCGTGTGTGCTGGCCAAGGGCGATGATGGCATGTCACGCCCGCCGTTGTTCGACCGTGTCAGCTAGTCCAAAGGCGATGATGGCATTGCCACGCCCGACTTCGTCCAACCGTGTGTGCTGTCCAAGGGCTATGATGGCATGCCAAGCCCGACAACGTCCAACCGTGTGTGCTGTCCAAGTGCTATGATAGCATGCCACGCCCGACGTCCAACCGTGTGTGCTGTCCAAGGACTATGATGGCATGTCACGCCCGACGTCGTTCGCCCGTTTGTGCTGTCCAACGGCGGTGATGGCATGCCACGCCCGATGTAGTCCCACCGTGTGTGCTGTCCAAAGGCGATGATGGCATGTCATGCCCGACGTCGTCTGACCGTATGTGCTGTCCAAGGGCTATGATGGCATGTCACGCCCAACGTCCTCCGACCGTATGTCCTGTCCAAAGGAGGTGATGGCATGCCACGCACGACGTCGTTCGACCGTGTGTGCTGTTCAAGGGCGATGATGGCATGGCACGCCCGAGGTCGTCTGACCGTGTGTGCTGTCCAAAGGCGGTGATGGAATTCCACGCCCGACGTCGTTCGAGCGTGTCCGCTAGTCAAAAGGGCAATGATGGCATGCCACGCCCGACGACGTCCGACCATGCGAGCTGTCCAAGGGCTATGATGGCATGTCACACCCGACGTCGTCCGACCGTGTCAGCTAGTCCAAAGGCGATGATGGCAT
>NC_028638.1:24930893-25022418 GCF_001406875.1 Solanum pennellii
AAATGACCAAAAAAGGAAGAAAAACAAATAAACGATATAAAAACACCTTAAAATTATTTTGACTTGCACCAATGACCTTAGAATATCGTGATGAATAAGAGAACAAACGTTATTTCTTTTTGTAACTTCTCGAAAATGGCCGAATATTATGTATGTCACATCCCGAAACCACACCCTAGAAGATAGGGCAAATATCGGATTTTGCAACTGAGATACTTGACCTCTCGGAGGTCTTGTACAAGCCCTTACATATCATTCATCTCATAAACATAGTGAAAAGTAGTGCGGAATTAAAACTTTTCACAAAAACATATCATAGTCTTTAAAAACCTCTTCCATATAAAGTCATAGGAAATACTATGTCTCAATCTCATCATCTTAAGACACAAGAATACTTGGGACACGGCCCATACAAACTACGAATATAGAAATACTTAGTCTATTACAATTTTTCAAATAAAAAACATAAAAGACATATATGCCCTCGAGTCAAATGAGGACATACTTAAACTTCTCTTGAACGATGCTATGGTCTAAGTCTTCACTTCCCAAAAGCTCCTCACCTGCCATGAACTATAGAGATATATAAAAGCATGGATTAGTACAACCACATGTACTAAGTATGACATAATGCATAAACATCATGAAAACGGACTTTTATTAGAAATATGAAACTTTTCTTTTAAAAATCATATTATAATCATAAGGACAACATTTAACAACTTAGAAACACATAAGAAAACATTTTTACCAAATATCATAAATTTGAAAGTCACATTACAGTAACTCCACTACACTGCCTTCATTGTAAGTGAAGTTACTTGTCATCACCTTAAAGACCTTCTAATACGTAATCATCCCACTTAAAGATATCCTAAGACCCATTTAAACAACACAAAGAGAGAACGCCCATAAAAACTCTGTAAGAATGCCTAAATGTTCCTCAAGACTACTTATAATGAGTCACATACGCATTTACAAGACATCAAAGCATCAGTGTAAGATTCTTGTAGCAAAGGTGACTTAAGTCTCACCTGAGTGAGTTGTGAAGCGACCACCCATAAAATCCCTTACACACACACTCAAGAGATCCTATAGACTATATAGGATACAATTATTCTCACTAAGTGTATCAACATATAGATAATATGACATTCTCCTTCCAAAGACTATCAAAAGACCTACTCAAGTAAATCAAGAAAATTACGTCCATGATTGACCTCTTCAAGATTACCGTAGTAATCCTTAAGACTACCTAAGGCTTAGATCATGTCCACAAAATCAACCGACTTCCCTAACTAGAGTCATTCTCAAGACTTCCAAAGATAAGACATGAAGAGATCATTCCTTACGACCTCTTCACACTTTAGCTAAGGAATCCTTAAGTAACTCTAGATTAGGTACTCATTCATTTACATACTTCATAACTTAATTCATTAGTTCATTAGTTTATTAGGAGACTTATACATCACATAAAGGACATTAAAGTTATGGTCTTAGACAAGACCTGGGGACTCTAACTAACACCATCAAAGCATATTGTGCAATGTCTAGATAGCGTCCCATACCACCACCTAAACTTCATAGAACTTATCTAATTATAGTAACTATCCCACATGATGATAATAGGCAATAACCAACATAGACCATGATAGAAAACATGGAATCCAATGTTTTATCCTACTCCGATGAGGTTGTTCTACTTGCCAATAGTAGAACTTAGACACATCCCATGTAGGCACATGGTTAAGGAATATGAAGGGCATGCTTTCTATTTTAGTCTCATTCTTTGACTAAAACTACTTCCCTTACAATACTCACTCGGTGCTAGCCTTCGTTTTCATAGAGTAATTCACATTAAGGCTCATATAAAGGGGTTCCATAACAAGTTGATAACCCAATTACATTTACCCTACCAAAGAGGTCTTATAGGGTTACCTTACAATGGCGACAACAAGCTCATGATGAATTTCCTAAGGTTTGATATGATGTCGTTCCAGCCAATCAACCTTAAGTCCATCATTCCTTTACTTTGAAGGATACCATTACGGCTTACGACTTCAACATTCTTAACCTTACCACTAAGTTCAAAGTTTTCACATAAAAGACACTCTTAACATCATTTAAGGTCTCATGTCATTCATACATACAAGACTAAGATCTTTAACATCCTAAGACAAGACATCACATATTCATAATCATATATACATCAAGTAAGGGACACAAGTCAGCCAAGACAAGACAACACATACTTCACTTTAACACACATTACATGTCATCCTAGAAGTACATAGAAGTAACTATTATCATCTTTCAGTCATCTATACACTATCATCACATCATCAATATGACCATCATAGACTCATATAGTCAAGTAGGAATAACCAAGACTCAACCCTAAGACTATACACACAAGGTCAAAGTCATAGTCTAATATGATCACTTCAGAGGACATGAATAGAGAACACATATATGACTTCACATGCAGATAGGTATTGTCATGATTCACATAATCAACTACACAAATAGCCATATTACTTCAAGTAGTTGCCGACAAGGCCATGATCATCATAATACATAAAGTAACGCCGACAAGGTCACATCAATTGCAAGTAAAACACATAACACCGCCACTATAAGTGGACCATACAAATCACAACATAATTGAAGTATAAACAACAAGAAAATAAAGTAAATAGGGCAGCGTACCACCACTCCATCCTTAACACCTTAATTCGATGCTAAATCATCCAATTCAATAACACAAGGCCTTACCAATGGCCATAAACATCAATTCAACATATAAACTATAATAATCAATGAACTAGGTCAATTCAATGTAAATTCATCAATCTAATAAAGCCTATATATCAATTGAATACAATTATTACATCATTAGACAACCCATAGAAATCTACACCACAATTCATATACATTAGGTCAATATCAAGTAAGTCATAACTTAGTCAAAAACTAGGGTTCATCCAATTCATGGGTTTATAGGTAATTTTGATTAAAATCATCAATACAATAACAATTTAATCCATCGTAAACGTTTAAAAACAATTGATGCAATAACCCATGGTAGAAGCATGAAATTGGACAATTCAACTTTGAAAACTTTAGAAAACATCTTTAAGGTTGGGCTCCTTAATTAAGAGAGTTTGAAGGATCAAAATTCATACCTTGATGAAGCTAGTTATTCACATTGATTAAGAATCTTCACTCAATTCGTCACACTAAGATCTTCTTTGACTTTGGACTTCAATGGAGTCTTAAGGAATTTCTAAGGGATTTTGGGGTTTTGATTTAGAATAATGAAGTCTTCAATGAGTTAAACACTTATATACATGTTTAAAATACCCAAAAGACTCCTAAATAACCGCCAATATTTTTATTTGGATGTGGGGTGAAATTACAACTTCATCCCTCAACTTACAGTGAAGCTGCGTGCAGGACACAGTGCCCATCGACTGTTGCCCATTGACGGGGCGTAGGTCCACACACGGGACATCTTGTCCTCCGTCGATGGGTTCAGAGACTTGGAATTGG
Source organism: Solanum pennellii (assembly GCF_001406875.1). Lineage (NCBI taxonomy): Eukaryota > Viridiplantae > Streptophyta > Magnoliopsida > Solanales > Solanaceae > Solanum > Solanum pennellii. Next base: position 24,934,446 of record NC_028638.1, read on the forward strand.
TAGCTTAGCTCCCCAGTCTAAGTACCAAACTAAGTCCACCACCTACGGGGTGTCGAACAGGCCACTGGCCGTCGATTACCATCTGTAGTTGGACTGCCTTGGGCAGTTTTGGCCACCAACATGGGTCCTTCTTCAAGGATCCTTGGATGGTACTTTGGGATGTCTTCTCGGAAGTTTCAAACCCAAACATGACCGTATATGAGTTTAGCACCTCTCACAAGAATTTCATCCAAAACGAACACATAAAACTCGACGAAACATGCTTGGACACACAAGGTCATTTCAAGGCACATCTTTCAAACGTCATGGACGTTTGACCTCAAAACTTCACGAAACTCAACACACTGACCTGAAAACCTCATCAATCACACATAAACACATAGAACCACATATGAGGCACGTAAGTGACTTAGTCGTCGAATGTCTTGGTCGTCTCGTCACGTTTGACTTCCAATGCACCTAAACTCTTAGACACTGCCTCATAAACACATTATAGACCTATTTTGTACCTTATGACACCAATACCAACATGTTAGGCTCTAGTTCACCTAAGTAATTTTCGAGGTCTTACAATCTCCCCCACTTTAACAACATTCGTCCTCGAATGACACTTGCCACTATCCGAACACTTTCAAGAATAGAAATTCAACTAGCAGCTAATAACCATACCATACAACACATAATCAATAAGAAAGCATCAATTTCACATAATCAAGAGGTTCACAACACAACTAGAACTAGAAGGCAATTCTATAACTCATTATGCTACAAAACTCACATGCTTCATTCCAAATAGTAAAAACTTATTTTATATTCAATATCATGCTTATATACATCAGTTCTAACCATGTTACAACAATTTTAGACCAAAGAATCAATTAGTCAAATTTCCAAAATTTTAACAGTGAGCAATTTAGTGCTACATTGATTTTTGCCAATTTTTCAAAAAATGCAACTTTTATGCAACTCATGATATGAACATGCTAGTATGCAAAGTAACACCATATAGAAATATCTTACAACATAATCATGGTTTCATAAAACACACAATTCAAGAAGTTAATGAAATTCAATTTCAACAAAACTCCTAAACACAATGCAACATGCAACATGCTTCTAGGAATTTCTATCTCATCTACTAACCATACTCCCCCACTTAGAAGGAACTCATATTACTAAAAAGAAAGATTCAAGAACTTACCCTCTTCATCATCATCACCATCCGACTTCTCTCCTCTAGACCGGAGTGCATAGAAATGCCTCTTTGTTGGAGCATCATCGTTTGGAACACTAGGAGCAACTTGCTTACCCTTCTTTCCTCTAGAAGCAATGTTAGGACAATCTCTCACCTTGTGTCCTTCCTTACCACAACCATAAGCAACTCCCGATACATAATAGACACTCACTATAATGTTTCTTGCCACAAGTGACACATGTAGGCTTGCCATTTTTGGAACCACCTTCTTTCTCAATCTTGAACTTAGCACTCCTAGATTCTTCTTGAGATTGAGCCTTATTTTTGAACCTAGGTTGCTCTTGATCACTAGCACCACCCCTTTTCAAACTTCTAGCCATCCTCCTAAGTTTAGACTCTTCAATTGATTGTGCATACACTATGAGTCTAGCTAGTGTTATATCATCATGTAGCATCGCCTTACGACATTCGTCCCTCACTAAGTCGGCCATAATTGTCACAAAATGACTTATTTCATCTCTTGGATTTGATACAAGAGAAGGGGCATATCTAGATAACATTGAGAACTTCAAAAAGTATTCCTCAACGCTCATATTGCCTTGCTTGAGATTGATAAACTCCTCTACCTTAACTTCTCTCTTCTTGCGAGGAAAGTACTTACCAAGAAAAGCTTCCTTAAATTCTTCCCACTCAATAGGACCTGATTCCTCCGGCCTATTATCCTTCTATTGAGTGTCCCTCATTTCGTACGAAGCCAACTCCGCCTTCTTCTTAGATGTAACCCCCATGGCACTCAACACCTTTTACACTCCATCTAGGAACTCTTGGGGATCCTCTCCTACCTTAGAGCCAAGAAATATAGTAGGATTCATCCTCACAAAATCTCTTAACCTAGACGTCTAGTGCTCTCTTCAATATTCACCCTGGGCACCATACTCAAATTCACTTGAGTAGTCACAGCTCGAGCTAAAGCAAGCAAAGCCTCTCTAATATCCCTATTACTCTATTTCGGGAGATCCTTATTACCTTTTTCCACAATAGGGACTTGATCACCTTGGGGAGGCACTTGAGCACCTTGAGGAACTTTCTCAACTTCCTCAACTTTGAGGAGGGATCTCCTCATGCACATCATTCTCCTTAACTCTCCTAGCCGGTGTCCTCCTCGTATTCATCTTTCTAGAAACACAAGGAAAACCATAAGAAAAGAGTACTCATAACTTTTACTCTACGACACGACAAAGGAGTAGAAAAGAAAGGAAACTCTATCATCATATATCCTCTCGTTCATAGATGTGTCGTGACTCACAGCGATGGTCAAGACGCTACTAGACGTGAATTGATGAGACTTTTCGATTCCTAATACTACTTTCTCAACTAGGCTGAGATACCAAACTTGTCACATCTCAAAACCACACCGTAAAGATAGGATAAATCTCGGATTTTGCAACTGGCGTACTTTACCTCTCGGAGGTCTTGTACAAGCCCTTACATATCACTCATCGCATAAACATAGTAAAAAGTAGTGCAGAATTAAAACTTTTCACAAAAACATATCATAGTCTTTGAAAACCTCTTTCATATAAAGTCATAGGAAATACTAAGTCTCAATCTCATCATCTTTAGACACAAGAATACTTGGGACACGGTCCATACAAAATACGAATATATACTTAGTTTATTACAATAATTCAAATAGAAAACATAAAAGACATATATGCCCTCAAATCAAATGAGGACATACTTCAACTTCTCTTGAACGATGATCCGGTCCAAGTATTCACTTCCCAAAAGCTCCTTACCTACAAGAACTATAGAGATAAATAAAAGCATGGATAAGTACAACAACATGTAAGTATGGCATAATTCATAAAAATCATGAAAACAGACTATTATTGGAAATATCCATCTTTTCGTTTAAAAATCATATTGTAATCATAAAGACAACATTTAACAATTTATAAACACATAAGAAAACATTTTTACCAAATATCATAAATTTGAGAGTCACTTTACAGTAACTCCACTTCACTGTTACTGTGAAGTCCCTTCACTGTAAGTGAAGTTACTTGTCATCACCTTAAACATCTTCTAATACGTAATCATCCCACTTAAAGATATCCTAAGACCCACTTAAGCAACACAAAGAGAGAACACCCATACAAACTCTCTAAGCATGCCTAAATGATCCTTAAGACTACTTATAATGAGTCACATACGCATTTACAAGACATCAAAGCATCAACGTAAGATTCTTCTAGTAAAGGTGACTTAAGTCTCACTTGAGTGAGTTGTGAAGCGACCTCCCATACAATCCCTTACACACATATTCAAGAGATCCTAAGACTATCTAGGATGAATTATTCTCACTAAGTGTAGCAACATATAGATAATATGACATTCTCCTTCCAAAGACTATCAAAAAGACATACTGAAGTAAATCATGAAAATACGTCCATGATTGACCTCTTCAGGATTACCTTAGTAATCCTTAAGACTACCTAAGGCTTAGATCATGTCCACAAAATCAACTAACTTCCCTAATCAGAGTCATTTTCAATACCTCCAAAGATAAGACATGAAATGATCATCCCTTATGCCCTCTTCACACTTTAGGTAAGGAATCCTTAAGTATTTCTAGATTAGGTACTCATTCATTTACATACTTCGTAACATAATTCATTAGTTCATTAGTTTATTAACAGACTCATACATCACATAAAGGACATTCAAGTTATGATCTTGGACAAGACCTAGGGACTCTAACTAACACCTTCAAAGCCTATTATGCAATGTCTAGATAGCGTCCCATACCACCACCTAAACTTCATAGAACTTCTATAATGCTAGTAAGTATCCCACATGATGAGAATAGGCAATTACCGACATAGACCATGATAGCAAGACATGGAATCCGAAGTTCTATCCTACTCAGTTGAGGTTGTTCTACCTGCCAATGGTAGGACTTGGACACATCCCATATAGGCATATGGTTAAGGAATATGAAGGGAATGCTTTGTATTCTATTCTAATTCTTTGACAAAAACTACTTCCTTTACCATACTCACTCGTTGCTAGCCTTCGTTCTCATAGAGTAATTCACATTAAGGTTCATATAAAGGGGTTTCATAACAAGTTCATAGCCCAATTACATATACCCTACAAAAATGTCTTCTAAGGTTACCTTACAATGGCGACAAGTAGCTCATGATGACTTTCCTAAGGTTTGATATGATGTCGTTCCATCCAATCAACCTTAAGTCCATCATTCCTTTACTTTGAAGGATATCATTTCGGCTTACGACTTCAACATTCTTAACCTTACCACTAGGTTCAAGGTTTTCACATAAAAGATAATCTTACATCATTTAAGGTCTCATGTCATTCATACATACAAGACTAAGATCTTTAACATCCTAAGACAAGACATCACATATTCATAATCATATATACATCAAGTAAGGGACACAAACTAACCAAGACAAGACACCACATACTTCACTTTAACACACATTACATATCATTCTAGAAGTACATAGAAGTAACTATTATCATCTTTAAGTCATCCTATACACTTTCATAACATCATCAATATGACCATCATAGATTCATATAGTCAAGTAGGAATAATCAAGACTCAACCATAAGACTATACACACAAGGTCAAAGTCATAGTCTAATATGATCACTTAAGAAGACATGAATAGAGACACATATATGACTTCATATATAGATAGATATTGTCATGATTCACATACTCAACTATACAAATAGCCACATTACTTCAAGTATTTGCCAACAAAGCCATGATCATCATAATACATAAAGTAACGCCGACAAGGCCACATCAATTGCAAGTAAAACACATAACACCGCCACCATAAGTGGAGAATACCAATCAAAACATAATTGAAGTATAAAAAACAACAAAATAAAGTAAATAGGGCAGCGTACCACCACTCCATCCTTAACACCTTAATTCGATGCTAAATCATCCAATTCAATAACACAAGGCCTTACCAATGTCCATGAACATCAAATCAACATATAAATTATAATAATCAATGAACTAGGTCAATTAAATGTAAATTCATCAATCTAATACAACCTAGATATCAATTGAATACAATTATTACATCATTAGATAGTCCATAGGAATCTACACCACAATTCATATACATTAGGTCAATATCAAGTAACCCATAACTTAGTCAAATCTAGGGTTCATCCAATTTATTGGTTCATAGGTAATTTAGGTCAAAATAATCAATACAATAACAATTTAATCCATAATAAACATTTAAAAACAATTGATGCAAGAACCAGTGGTAGAATCATGAAATTGGACAATTCAACTTTGAAAACTTTAGAAAACATCTTGAAGGTTGGGCTCCTTGATGAAGAGAGTTTCAAGGATCAGAATCCATACCTTGATGAAGCTAATTTTTCACTTTGATGAATAATCTTCACTAAATTCGTCACATCAAGTTCTTCTTTGACTTTGGACTTCAATGGAGTCTTAAGGAATTTCTAAGGGATTTTGGGGTTTTGATTTAGAAGAATGAAGTCTTCAATGAGTTTAACACTTATATACATGTTTAAAATACCCAAAATACCCATAAAGAACGTCCAATTCTCTTATTTAGAAGTGGAGTGAAATTACAACTTCACCTTTCAACTTATAGTGAAGTTGCATGCAGGACACAGTGCCCATCGACGGGGCGTAGGTCCACACACGGGCCGTCCTGTCCTCCATCAATGGGTTCAGAGACTTGTAATTGGTAGATTAGATCCCTAGGCAAAGTACCAAACAACGCCCACCACCTACGGGGCGTTGACCAGGCCACTGGCCCTCGATTGCCATCCGTAGGTGGACTGCCTTGGGCAGTTTTGACCACCAACATGGGTCTTTCCTCAAGGACCCTTGGATGGTCCTTGGGGATGTTTTCCCGGACGTTTCCAACCCAAACATGACTGTATATGAGTTTAGCACCTCTCACATAAATTTCATCCAAAACGAACACATAAATCTTGACTAAACATGCTTAGAAACACAAGGTCGTTTCAAGTCACATGACATTTGACCTCAAAACTTCACGAAACTCGACACACTGCCTATATATGTTATCATAACTCATTTAAGGACCTTACAACCTCATGAATAACATATATACACATAGAACACAATATGAGGCACGTAGGTGACTTAGTCGACGAACGTCTCGGTCGTCCCTTGACATTTGACTTCCAATGCACCTAAACTCTTAGACACTGCCTCATTAACTTATTATAGACCTATTTAGGACCTTAGAACACCAAGACCAACATGTTAGGCTCTAGTTCACCTAAGTCATTTTCGATGTCTTACAACGTAAATGCCAAAAAATGACCGAATATTACGTAAATGCCCCAAAATGATAGAAAGATTAAAAAAAACACAAAAATGATACTGAAAAGCCACACAAAATTCGACTTTCACCAATGACCTAAAATATCGTGATGAATAAGAGAACAAAACCTTACATCTTTTCGTAACTGCCCTAAAATGACCGAATATTACGTAAATGCCCCAAAATGGGCAAAAAATAAAGAAAAATAAATAAATAATACAAAAAACGCCTCCAAATAAATTGGACTTGAACCAATGACCCTAGAATATTGTGACAAATAAGAGAACAAAATTGTACTTCTTTTCATAACTGTAGGAAAATGGCTGAATATTACGTAAATGCCCTCAAAATGACAGAAAATCAAGAAAAACACTAACGATACAAAAAGGCCTCAAAAAAATTTCATCTTGCACCAATGACCTTAGAATATCGTGAAAAATAAGAGAACAAAACGTTACTTCTTTTCCTAACTGCACGATGATTGCAGAATATTACATAAATGCCTCAAAAATGACTGAAAAATCAAGAAAGACACATAAACAATATAAAAACAGCACATAAAAATTTTGTCTTCCACCAACGACCTTAGAATATCGTGACGAATAAGAGAACATTTTCGTAATTGCCTTAAAATGGTCGAATATAACATAAATTCTCTAAAATGACTAAAAAATCTAGAAAAACACATATACAATACCAAGAAATCCCTCAAAAAGATTGCGACTTGCGCCAGTAATGACCTAAGAATATCGTGACGAATAAGAGAAATTTTTTTTACTTCTTTTTATAACTGCCTGAAAATTGATGAGTATTACGTAAATGACCCAAAATGGTCAAAAAAATCAAGAAAAATACAAATAATACAAAAATCACCTCAAAAATATTTCAACTTGCCCCAATGATCGTATAATATCATGATGATTAAGAAAACAGAACTTTTATTATTTTTCCTAACTACCCAAAAATGCCCGAATATAGAGTAAATGCTTCAAAATGGACAAAAAAAAGCAAGAAAAACACATGCACAATCCAAAAAACACATCAAAAGATTTTTGACTTGCACTAATGACATTAGAATATCGTGATGAATAATAGAATATAACTTTACTTCTTTTCATAACTGTCTAAAAATGGTCAAATATTACGTAAATGCCCCCAAAATGGCGGAAACATCAACAAAAACACATAAACAATACAAAAATGCCTAAAATAAATTTTGACTTTCTCCAATGACCTTAGAATATCGTGATAATTAAGAGACAATAAAACTATATTTCTTTTTGTAACTGCCTGGAAATAGATGAATATTACGTAATGCCCCCAAAATGGCCATAAAATTAAGAAAAGCACATTATTGATACAACAAATGTCTAAAACTTTTTTCACTTGCCCCAATGACCTTAGAATATTGTGACGAATAAAAGAGAAAAATGTTACTTCATTTTGTAACGCTCCAAAATGACCGAATATTACGTAAATGTCCCCAAAATGGCAGAAAAATCAAGAAAAAACATAAACGATACAAAAAATGCCTCAAATAAATTTTTACTTACACCAATAACCTTAGAATATTGTGACAAATAATAGCACACAATTACTTATTTTCGCTATTGCCTGAATATGACCGAATATTACGTATATGCCCAACAATGGCCGAATACTACGTAAATGCCCCAACATGACCAAAAATCCAAGAAAAACACATAAACAATACAAAAAAAATCCTCAAATAATTTTGACTTGCATCAATGAACATATAATATCGTGACGAATAAGAGAACAAAACTTTACTTCTTTACGTTAATGCCTCAAAATGACCGAGTATTACGTAAATGCCCTAAAGTGGCCAAAAAATTGAGAAAAATACATAATCAATACAAAAAAGCGTGAAAAATATCGACTTGCACCAATGTCCTTAGAATAACGTTACGAAGAATACAAAAAACTACACTTCTACCCCAAAATAGTCAAATATTCCGTAAATACCACCAAAATTGCCAAAAATTCAACAAAAACACAAAAATAATACGAAAATCACCTAAAATTTTTGACTTGCACTCGTAACGAATAAAATACAACAAATCTTTACTTTCGTAACTACCTAAGAATGAACAAATATTACGTAGATGCCCGAAAATGACCAAAAGAATCAAGAAAAGCACATTAATGATACAAAAAATGCCTAAAAAGTTTTTGATTTGCGTCAATGACCTTGGATTATCGTGATGAATAAAACAACAAACATTACTTTTTTGTAACTACTTGAAAATAGCTCAATATCACGTAAATGCCCCCAAAATGGCTGAAAAATAAATAAACACGTAAATTATAAAAAAAAATGCCTCAAATAGATTATGACTTGCACCAATTACGATGGAATATCATGACGAATAAACAAAGTAAACTTTACTTGTTTTCGTAATTGGCTTAAATTGGCCATATACTACATATATGCCCAAAAATGGTTGAATATTACATATATTTTATTTAAAAAATCTTTAAAATCTAATTTAGAATCGTCACCTAATTTTTAAAGTGAAATTAAGAAAATTGATTCTCAAAGAATAAAACAATAAATCGATCAAAAAATATTTAAGAGGGTTCGGGGTTCATATTAACGTTATAGGTAGATTTTGAAAGCATCTAAAATGCCCACTTACTCGCTATTATCCGTCAATTGAATTGTTTCCCTAAAATTTTAACTTAATCCTGAACAACAAGTTGAACCATTTTTTATAACTAAATCAATTTTAAGAGAAAATGGAAATATTGTCCTATTAAGCGAGATATTTGCTTATAAAATTATTTTTTAAGTTCATTTGAAGTTGAATGGTTTTAGTTGAATTTATTTAACAAAATGGACATTTTCGGAGATTTGAATTTTTCTAACCCTAAGACTAACGATAGGTAATTAACAAGCAAGCAAGTGCAATAAAGTAAAAAGGGGAAGAGATTTGGGCCCAAATCTGGTTTCTGTCCACCTAAACCAGTATTTGGACCCATTTCGTTTGGGATTTTTGACCCATCTTAGTTGTACCTGTCCTAAAGTTCTACAAGATAATAATAAGTAAAATGATCAGGGCTCAGACCCAAAAATAACAAAATACAGTTTAAAAAAATTAAGAGTGGGCCTTTGGCCCAATCTTCCATTCTCCGATCTCCTTCGATTCTTTCAACTTCGGCACCTGTTCGTCGAATTTAGTGGGCTTGACTCGAGGAAATATTATTATGGCCCAATAGGAAGATGCAAGGGAAAGAGATATAATTCGTGAGGATTCCGAGAGATTTCACATGCAACAACAACAGATGAAAGAGAGTTTGAAACGAAGTATAAATCTCAGCATACACATGGTCCAATAATTATTTCATAAGAAAGACGAACACTCAGTACAAATTGAAGACAAGAAACATGGTTAAGCCAATACCTTTCTTGACATAGGATGATAATCATGTATTCAAAGAATAAGTTGACTAATGAAACTAATTGAGATACACATGCTTAATTAACAAACTTCTTAACTAATAAGAAAATAAAGGGGATGATATCAATTAAATGGGGGTAAAGAGAAAGGTCAACAATGAACTCAGATGGGTTAATTGCCAAACAGAAAATCAAGTATGAGAAGATATAATCAAGAGTTACCATTTAAACATATATGAGTATAATTCTCAACTCTCGCGATTTAACTTCAAGAAAATCAACAAACTACCGGGAAAGATCCTAAGTTAACAACCAATTCAGTTCATAATTTGAAGGAAGAAAGAATGATATAACCATTTTTTTAATTAAACTGTTACAGAATTTGTGTAATTATATAGATAGAAAATTTAGTTGATTCTTGGGGATAGAATATTTAGTTACCATAGTTAGCTTATTCTCTCCCTGTATTTATACTATTGTTTACTTTGAATAATAAACCAGTTATCCTCAATAAGTTATAATTTACATGGTATCAGAGCCAATGTCTGAGTTGGTATTTTGTCTTCGCCAGAAGTCACTTTGACTTCGTCGGAATCAAGTATAGTTTCACCGGAAGTGATTGAGAGTTTTAAAATTTCTGTCACCACCCACTTAGGAAGAAGATACTTTCCACGATCTTAAACCCCCTAGATCTAGACGGATAGAAGTTACTCGTGTGAGCCTCACTTTCTATCTGTAGCCCTTTCTAGTGAGACTACAGTAGTGAATCTGCATCAAAAATTTATGTGTGTTGCATTAGAAATTCAATCTGTCTGTTTCATTGTCATAGTGACATTTCCAACAGGGATTTGGTGGTTGTTTGTTCAGCCACGATTTGAGAGAGTTTCCCACTTCTGACCAACACTGTAGTTGTCTCTCTGTGTCGGGCATCATCTACATCATCGGGTTTTGTTATACAACCAACACTTTTACTTGGTACTTTATTTGATGATTTTCTGATTTATCAGGAGTTATTTTTGGGTCTCTGATTAGTTGGATAGCTAGCCTTGAGTGGAATTGGTGTGGGGAGAACAATTACTTTGTTTATCGTTCCAAAATAAGGTTATTGTCTATCTTGCGTATTGTCTGATTTTGGGATATATTTGGTTGGATTTGTTGGGTAAATGACCGACTATAATCAGAGAATTCAAAGGTCTAAAGTTGTTGGTGCTTGTAGTCCATTATCTGACAAAATGATCCTAATTTCAACTGAGGAGTTTGCTAAAATCTCAAAGAAATCCACTTCAGTTAATTCCTTTGTTGAATCAAAGAAAAATACATGCCTTATCACGTCATCAAATAAATGGGTAATCGATTCAGGTGCCACAAATCACATGACAGGTAATCCTAATATTTTTTCTTAATTTCAAGCACACAAAGAACCCTATCCGGTTACCGTAGCTGATGGATCATTTTGCAATAGTGTTGGTTATGGGATGGTTAAACCAACCTCTTCTATTACTCTTTCGTCTACATTAAGTCTACCAAAGTTGGCCTTTAATTTGATTTTTGTTAGCAAAGTTACTAGAGATATTAATTGTTATATTTCGTTTTTTGCCGATCATTGTTTGTTTCGTGATCTTAAGACGAATCATGTTATTGGTAAAGGACATGTATCTGACGATCTCTACATCTTTGATGAATGGGAGCCTCTGTTTGTAGCTTGCTCTAGCGTTGTGTCTCTATTTGAAGCGCATTGTCGATTGGGACATCCTTCGCTTCCTCTATTAAAGAAGTTGTGTCCTCAATTCCAGAATATTTCTTCATTAGAATGTGAGTCATGTCGATTTGCAAAACATCATCGCAACTCATTAAGTTCAAGAGTTAATAAGCGAGTTGAGTCACCTTTTGACTTAGTTCATTCTAATGTTTGGGGATCATGTCCTATTGTATCTAAAACTGCGCATAAGTACTTTGTTACTTTTGTTGATGATTTTTCTCGGATGACTTGGATTTATTTTATGAAGAGTCACTCAGAAGTATTTACTCACTTTTGTGTCTCCTGTGCTGAAGTCAAGACACAATTCAATGCTTCAGTACGTATTCTGAGGAGTGACAATGCTAAAGAATATATGCCGGAATTATTTCAGTCATATATGAGAAAACATGGTATTCTCCATAAATCTTCATGCGTCGATACACCTTCTCAAAATGGAGTTGCTGAGAGAAAGAATAGACACTTACTTGAGACAGCTCGAGCACTTTTGTTCCAAATGAAGGTTCCTAAACAATTTTGGGCAGATGCGGTCTCTACGAATTAATCGCATGCCATCTAGTGTGCTTTCTGGTAATGTGCCCTACAATGTTATGTTTTCAAACAAGTCTCTATTTCCGGTGGATACTAAGATATTTGGAAGCACATGCTATTTTCGAGATATTCGACCATCTATTACCAAATTGGATCCCAAGTCATTGAAGTGTGTGTTTCTGGGTTATTCTCCTCTCCAAAAGGAGTATCGGTGTTACTCCGTCAAACTTGGCAAATATTTGGTGTCAAAGGATGTGGTATTTACAAAGACTACACCATTCTTCTATGCACCTCCGATTTCTACAAGTCAGGATGAAGAAGACGAGTGGCTAGTCTATAAGGTCACCCATGTTTTGACAAAAGAATCGGATGTTGTCCCTCCGTCTCTCAGTTCTTCTATTGAGGACCAATCAACCATTGTTTCAGAAGCTCCTTCTCCATCGGATAGGGCAAGACCACCAATTGTTCAAGTTTACTCGAGGAAGCGAGAGGCTAATGATACATGTCCTACACTAGTTTCTATGTCATCAAATCCTCATTCTTCTAATCCTCCACAAGATTTTGACCTCCCAATTGCTCTTCGCAAAGGTACACGTAGTTGCAAATCCTTATATTCCGTTAGTAATTTTGTTTCATATGGCCACTTATCCTCAACATCTAGATCTTTGATTGCTTCTCTAGACTCTGTTTCTGTACCCAAAGCAGTGAAAGGGTCTTTGAATCATCCTGGGTGGTCTGATACAATGCTTGATGAAATACATGCCTTAGAGGAAAATCACATGTGGGATTTAGTGGATTTACCCAAGGGAAAGAAATTAGTGGGATATAAATGGGTCTTCAAAGTTAGAGTTAATCCAGATGGATCTATAGCGAGACTTAAAGCCAGACTTGTAGCTAAAGGGTATGCTCAAACATATGGGGTAGATTATTCCGATACATTCTCGCCGGGTGCCAAACTCACATTTGTCCTGTTCATTTCTATAGCTGCTTCTGAGAATCGACCTTTACATCAATTAGATATCAAGAATGTATTCCTTCATGGTGATCTTCAAGAAGAAGTGTATATGGAGCAACCACCTAGTTTTGTTGCTCAAGGGGAGTATGGAAAAGTTTGTCATTTAAAGAATTCATTGTATGGATTAAAACAAAGTCCTCGAGCTTGGTTTGAAAAGTACAATGAGGTAGTTCAGAATTTTGGGATGAAAATGAGCAAATGTGATCACTCAGTATTTTATCGACAATAAACATCCGACACTATCCTCCTTGTTGTATATGTTGATGACATTATCATCACAGGAAGTGATTATATGGAAATCTCTTCCCTCAAAACTTTCTTACATACTACGTTTCATACAAAGGACTGGGGTCCATTGAAATACTTTTTGGGAGTAGAAGTAAATAGAAGCAACAAGGGAATTTTCTGTCTCAGAGAAAGTATATTCTTGACTTGCTTGCAGATACGGTAAAGTTAGCAGCCAAACCCTGTAGTACTCCAATGGTTCCCAATGTGCACCTTATGAAAGATGATGGTGATCCTTTTGATTATCCAGAGAGATATAGAAGGTTGGTTGGGAAGTTAAGCTACCTTATTGTGACTCGTGCGGATATTTCTTTTGCGGTAAGTGTTGTTAACCAGTTCATGAGTGCACCTACGGTCAAACATTGTGAAGCCTTGGAACAGATCCTATGTTACTTGAAAGGAACTCTTGGACTTGGCATATTGTATAGTAATCACGCTCATACTCGTATCGAGTGTTCAGCAGATGCTGACTGGGCTGGATCCAAGATTGATAGAAGATCTACGACAGGCTATTGTGTTTTTGTTGGAGGCAACCTAGTATTATGGAGGAGTAAGAAGCAAGGTGTTGTATCTCGATCCAGTGTTGAATTTGATTATAGAGCTACGACACAATCTACATGTGAGATTACGTGGATACATCATCTTTTATCTGAAATTGGGTTGAAGCATCATACCCCAGCAATACTTTGGTGTGATAATAAAGCTCCTCTTTATATTGCCTCAAATCCAGCGTATCACGAAAGAACTAAACATATTGAGGTTTATTGTCATTTTAATCGTGAGAAGATTTAGGAGAACTTGATTTCCACTAGCTACTTGAAGACAGGAGAACAACTAGTTGATTTGTTTACAAAAGCATTGAAAGGAATTCGGGTTGATTACTTTTGTAACAAGCTGGGCATGATCAATATCTATGTTCCAGCTTGAGGGGGAGTGTTACAGAATTTGTATAATAATATAGATAGATAATTAATATTAATTAATTAACGAGCTTCTTAGTCTTAACGAAATAAAATAATTAACTTAATTGTAAACTAAATAATTAAGGTATAAACTATCATACGAATAAAATAATTACCCAAGTATTTAATTAAAACAAAATATTTTTGAATAGATCTTCGAATGTTTATAAAATATATTAATTATATACATAATTATATAAAACATGTGTATTATTATTTAAAAATTATAAAAAGTTATAAAACCATTCAAACTAACTTGAAAAAATATTTGGAATTTTAATTATAAAGTCAATTATTTCAAATAATTTTGGAAGTTAAGAAGTTCATGGATTAATTCTTGTCGGGGAGGTCAAAATTCGGTGTCAACAACGTAAATGCCCCAACATGACCGAAAAATAAAGAAAATTACATAAACGACACAAAAAATCCTCAAAAACATCGACATGCATTAATGACCTTAGAATATCTGGACGAATAAGAATACAAAACTTTACTCCTTTTCGTAAATGCCTCAAAATGGCCAAATATTATGTAAATGCCCCAAAATAGCAAAAAAATCAAGAAAAATACGTAATTGATACAAAAGAGCCTCAAAATAATTTCGACTTGCACCAATAACCTTAGAATATCGTTATTACTAAGAGAAAAAAACTATACTTCTACCCGAAAATAGTCAAATATTACGTAATACCCCCCAAATGGCCGAAAATTCAACAAAAACACATAAACTATATAAAATTTTGAATAGCACCAATGACCTTATAATATCATGACGAATAAAGACAACAAAACTTTACTTCTTTTCGTAACTACCCGAAAATAGTTGAATATTACGTAAATGCCCAAAAATAGCAGAAAAATACATCATCGATACAAAAAAGCCTCAAAGAATTTTTGAGCTGCACCACTAGCGTTATAATATCGTGACAAATAAGTAGAATAAAACTATATTTTTTTTGTAACTACTCGAAAATAATTGAATATTACGTAAATTCCCCTAAAATGACTGAAAATCAACAAAAACTAGTAAACGATACAAAAAATGCCTCTACAAAAATCAACTTGCACTAATGGCCTTAAAATATCTTGACTAATAAGATAACAAAATTTTATTTCTTTTGGTAACTACCCCAAAATGGCCGAATATTATGTTAATGTCCCAAAATAGCCGAAAATCAAGAAAAAAATATAAACAATACAAAAAAACGCCTCAAAAAAAATTCAATTTGCACCAATGACCTTAGAATATTTTGACAAATAACAAAACAAAATTTAACTTTTATTAGTAACTGTTTGAAAATGGTCGAACATTACGTAAATTCCTCCAAAATGGCGAAAAGATCAAGAAAAACACATAAACAATATAAAAAATGCCTAAAAATATATCGACTTGCTCCAAGGACCTCAGAATATCGTGATGAATAAGAGACAACAAAATTTTATTTTTTTCGTAACTTCTTGAAAATAGTCGAATATCTTGTAAATGCTCCAAAATGACCATAAAAATCCAGAAAAGCATATTACTGATACACAAAATGCCTAGAAAAATTTGATTTCAGCTAATGACCTTAGATATCCTGACAAATAAAAGAACAAAACTTTAACTTCATTTTGTAATTCCCCGAAAATGGCAGAATATTAAGTAAATGCCCCCAAAATGGCTGAAAAATAAAGAAAAACACATAAAAGATACAAAAAATGCCTTAAATAATTTTGACTTGCACCAATGACCTACTTCTTTTCGTAATTTCCTGATAATTCCCGAATATTATATATATGATAAAAAATGATCGAATATTACATAAATGTCCCAACATGACCAAAAATCAATAAAAACACATAAACGATACAAAAAAGCCTCAAAAAAGTTTCCACTTGCACCAATGACCTTAGAATATCGTGACGAATAAGAGAATAAAACTTTAATTCTTCTCGTAAATGCCTCAAAATTTCCGAATATTACGTAAATGCCCTAAAATGGCCAAAAAATAAAAGAACACATAATCGATATAAAAAAGCTTCAAAATTTTTTGACTTGCACCAATGACCTTAGAATATCGTTACGAATAAGAGAAAATTATACTTCTGCTTGAAATAGTCGAATATTACTGTAGACAATAAAATTCGCATCGAGAAAACAATAATCAAGAACGGAAAATTATAGCAACAATCAATTTTATTATTTCAAATGCGAGTGTTACAATCTCTATAATTCCTCTGAATTCGCCTTTTCAAATATAAATTCAAGGGCTTTAAAGCTTGTTCTTGATTCTATGATGAACTTGAACTTGAACTTTATCTTGATCTTGACTTTTATTTGAATTCAAGGGCTTCGAGCTTGTTCTTGAATTCGGTGATCTTGATCTTGATCGTTCTTGAACTTGAATGCTTGAATTCTTAAACTTGTAGCTTTGTAGAGAATTAAATGGCGTTTGTACCACCGAGTTTCTCTAGCTTCTTGTTTAGATTTTTCTCTGTCTCTTTTCTGAATTATGAGGACCCCTATTTATAGTTTTAGAATAGAGGAGTTGCGATTGGAATAGGATTTCGTTCAGCCAATCAGATTTAAGTGACATGGCATATGGGCTTTATGGAGCGGACTTGTCATCTTTGACACATGTCATGATTCTATTTGTTTTCTTATTTGACTTGGCATGCCACATCATCGCACACGTGGCGCCAAGATGGGCTCTAGAATGAGATGGGATTGGGTTTAACAAATTGGGTTCATCCAATGTAGCTCAAATCAATTAATTTAGACTTTAATTAAATCCGTATTTATTGGACTTAAATATTTAACTCAATTTTATCAATCCATAATATTTATTTGGATTCATATATATATGAATTCAATATAATCCGAATCATTTTAATAAGTTATAGTTAATAAATTTTAAATGATTACAAATGCCCCCTGCTTTAAGTCTTGTCGAGATATTTTATCTTTTAGAGACTACGCTTGAAGCATTAACCGGTTACTAAATCACCTTAGTTAAAAATGAATTATAATTGAATTAACAATTGTAATCCTACTCAATTTCATATTCNCGAGTTTCTCTAGCTTCTTGTTTAGATTTTTCTCTGTCTCTTTTCTGAATTATGAGGACCCCTATTTATAGTTTTAGAATAGAGGAGTTGCGATTGGAATAGGATTTCGTTCAGCCAATCAGATTTAAGTGACATGGCATATGGGCTTTATGGAGCGGACTTGTCATCTTTGACACATGTCATGATTCTATTTGTTTTCTTATTTGACTTGGCATGCCACATCATCGCACACGTGGCGCCAAGATGGGCTCTAGAATGAGATGGGATTGGGTTTAACAAATTGGGTTCATCCAATGTAGCTCAAATCAATTAATTTAGACTTTAATTAAATCCGTATTTATTGGACTTAAATATTTAACTCAATTTTATCAATCCATAATATTTATTTGGATTCATATATATATGAATTCAATATAATCCGAATCATTTTAATAAGTTATAGTTAATAAATTTTAAATGATTACAAATGCCCCCTGCTTTAAGTCTTGTCGAGATATTTTATCTTTTAGAGACTACGCTTGAAGCATTAACCGGTTACTAAATCACCTTAGTTAAAAATGAATTATAATTGAATTAACAATTGTAATCCTACTCAATTTCATATTCCTATATATGGTTTATTTCCCAAACCAAAAAGAAATTATAATTCAATTAGGAATTGTAATCGTACTCAATTTCATATTCATATATATGTTTTATTGCCCAAGCCAAAAAGAAATTGTAATTGAACTAGGAGAAGAATTTTATCCCACCACATGACATCTATAAATAGATACATTGTCTCCACAATTTTATCTTGAATTACATATTGTGACCCTATGATGAAAAGGGCATACTCAAGGTAATTTTCCTCCTTTTTTATTTATTTTCGTTACTTTTTTACAGCTTGACATGTCTGTCGTAAAAAAATTATATCTTATTATAGGAAAATTGAAATCATGAACCGTTTGATTTTTCATAAACTAGGCTTTTCGATCTCTATTATACCAAAAATTCAAAATTTAATACCTTCAGAATCTTTCTAGATGATTTTTTGAAGTGAGCTCTAGATTATGTCATGCTAAAAATTCGTCACTTTTTTTACAGCCTGACATGTTTGTCGTAGAAAATTCATATCTCATTGTAGAAAAATCAAAATCATGAACCATTTGATTTTTCAGAAACAAGACTTTTAGATATCTAACATATCCAAAATCCAAAATTTAATACCTTCAGAATATTTCTAGATGATTTTTTGAAGTGAGCTCTAGATTATGTCATGCTAAAAATTCGTCACTTTTTTACAGCCTGACATGTTCGTCGTAGAAAATTCATATCTCATAGTAGAAAAATCAAAATCATGAACCATTTGATTTTTCAGAAACAAGACTTTTAGATATCTAACATATCCAAAATCCAAAATTTAATACCTTCAGAATATTTCTAGATGATTTTTTGAAGTGAGCTCTAGATTATGTCATGCTAAAAATTCGTCACTTTTTTACAGCCTGACATGTTCGTCGTAGAAAATTCATATCTCATAGTAGAAAAATCAAAATCATGAACCATTTGATTTTTCAGAAACAAGACTTTTAGATATCTAACATATCCAAAATCCAAAATTTAATACCTTCAGAATATTTCTAGATGATTTTTTGAAGTGAGCTCTAGATTATGTCATGCTAAAAATTCGTCACTTTTTTACAGCCTGACATGTTCGTCGTAGAAAATTCATATCTCATAGTAGAAAAATCAAAATCATGAACCATTTGATTTTTCAGAAACAAGACTTTTAGATATCTAACATATCCAAAATCCAAAATTTAATACCTTCAGAATATTTCTAGATGATTTTTTGAAGTGAGCTCTAGATTATGTCATGCTAAAAATTCGTCACTTTTTTACAGCCTGACATGTTCGTCGTAGAAAATTCATATCTCATAGTAGAAAAATCAAAATCATGAACCATTTGATTTTTCAGAAACAAGACTTTTAGATATCTAACATATCCAAAATCCAAAATTTAATACCTTCAGAATATTTCTAGATGATTTTTTGAAGTGAGCTCTAGATTATGTCATGCTAAAAATTCGTCACTTTTTTACAGCCTGACATGTTCGTCGTAGAAAATTCATATCTCATAGTAGAAAAATCAAAATCATGAACCATTTGATTTTTCAGAAACAAGACTTTTAGATATCTAACATATCCAAAATCCAAAATTTAATACCTTCAGAATATTTCTAGATGATTTTTTGAAGTGAGCTCTAGATTATGTCATGCTAAAAATTCGTCACTTTTTTACAGCCTGACATGTTCGTCGTAGAAAATTCATATCTCATAGTAGAAAAATCAAAATCATGAACCATTTGATTTTTCAGAAACAAGACTTTTAGATATCTAACATATCCAAAATCCAAAATTTAATACCTTCAGAATATTTCTAGATGATTTTTTGAAGTGAGCTCTAGATTATGTCATGCTAAAAATTCGTCACTTTTTTACAGCCTGACATGTTCGTCGTAGAAAATTCATATCTCATAGTAGAAAAATCAAAATCATGAACCATTTGATTTTTCAGAAACAAGACTTTTAGATATCTAACATATCCAAAATCCAAAATTTAATACCTTCAGAATATTTCTAGATGATTTTTTGAAGTGAGCTCTAGATTATGTCATGCTAAAAATTCGTCACTTTTTTACAGCCTGACATGTTCGTCGTAGAAAATTCATATCTCATAGTAGAAAAATCAAAATCATGAACCATTTGATTTTTCAGAAACAAGACTTTTAGATATCTAACATATCCAAAATCCAAAATTTAATACCTTCAGAATATTTCTAGATGATTTTTTGAAGTGAGCTCTAGATTATGTCATGCTAAAAATTCGTCACTTTTTTACAGCCTGACATGTTCGTCGTAGAAAATTCATATCTCATTGTAGAAAAATCAAAATCATGAACCATTTGATTTTTCAGAAACAAGACTTTTAGATATCTAACATATCCAAAATTCAAAATTTAATACCTTCAGAATATTTCTAGATGATTTTTTGAAGTTAGCTCTAGATTCTATCATGCTAAAAATTCGTCACTTTTTTACAGCCTGACATGTTCGTCGTAGAAAATTCATATCTCATAGTAGAAAAATCAAAATCATGAACCGTTTAATTTTTCAGAAACTAGACTTTTCGATATCTAACATATCCAAAATTCAAAATGTAATACCTTCAGAATCTTTCTATATGATTTTTTGAAGTTAGCTCTAGATTCTGTCATGCTAAAAATTGTAAGATTTGTGTGACCTACTAAAAATCTCGTGTCTTGACGTAGGAACAACGAAATCACAATCCGCTTGATGATTCCGAATCTAGATATAAAGGTATATAACACATACAAGATTCAAGATTTAATACCTTCCGAGTCTCAAACATCTTGACGGGTAACAATCTCTCCTTCACTTGTATTTTCCTCCTTCTTTTTTTTCTTTTTTTTTGTAGATCAGCAAAAGAAATTTTATATTTTACGGAGGCTACATAATGGAAGGATTTATCACATAAAAATGTGCTTAACGTCCATGCCTTAACAAAATGAATAAATAATACTCTCAAGGTGTTCCATGGCCCCGAATGCTTAACCAATTTGAAATTTTACTAGAATGTCGTGTAACGCTCCCGCCTTGAAAACAAACTCAAGGTGTTACAAGGTCCCGAGTTTTTAACCATGAAGCTTTACTAGAATACCGTGTAAGGCTCCCGCCTTGAAAATAAACTCAAGCTGTTATAAGTTTTCGAATGCTTGACCAACTTGAAACTTTAATAGGATACCGCGTAACGCTCCCGCCTTGAAAATAAACTCAAGGTGTTACAAGGTCCTGAATGCTTAACCAACTTGAGACAGGATAAACCCGTGAAAAGACCAGCTTAAGGTTCAAAGGGACAAATATTGTCCACCTTAAGGCATGGAAATTTAAAGATCCCTTTAAAGATAAATCTGTGGGAATCTAGCTTAAGGTGCAAAGGGACAAGTTTGTCCACCTTAAGGCATAGAAATTTAAAGATTCGTTGAAGGATTAATTCGCAACAAAGCTAGATTAAGGTGCAAAGGGACAAATATCGTCCACCTTAAGCCATGAAAAATTTAAAGATCCTTTTAAATATACACCAGTGAAAAGGTCAACTCAAGGTGCAAAGGGACAAATATTGTCCACCTTAAGACATGAAAATTTAAAAAGATTCTTTTAAGTATACACCCGTGAAAAGGCCTAGCTTAAGGTGCAAAGGGACAAACCTCGCACCTTTAAGCATGGAATTCAATTACATACGCATTTGGAGACTTCTACTTACATACTTGAAGTCTTACCTTCATACTTAGAGGATTTGAACACTTCAACCTGTATACTTAGAGAATTTGGATACTTCAAATAATAAACTCGAAGAATATAAAGACTTCAATTTGCATACTTGATCTAATCTAAAAACTTCCACCGTACTAATAAGGGATTCATATTTTATAAGGGTTTCCCCTTCCATAGACCCATCAATACTTTGTACGAGTCTAAAGTTCGATGACACAAAAGATAAAATACATATCGCTTTGACTTTTCTTTGAATTTAATTGGGAACATTTTTATTTTTGACACTCATGCAACTGAACTTAGAATATGGTTCTAAGCGCCTACGTACCTCAATAAAGAGGATCAAGTCACCACGTAGTTCTGGGGATTTGAGTGATTATTCTTTTTTTTGTGTGTGTATGTGGTTGTGCCGTACACGGTTTATACTCTTGCGAGCCAGGAGTGACATGCAATTTAGGCTCGTACCTTAAGGAGCATCATCTTACTTCAAGGATAGTATCTCTTTAGGAATTTGGCAGGACCGATCCTTAAGCCATCAACATCAACAAGCTTGTAAGCACCATTTGAATATGCTTCTTGTACGACATACGGTCCATCCCACTTTGAGGTAAATTTGCCCCCAAACTTGTGCGAAGTAATGATTGGTCTTCTTACCGCGAGAACTTGATCTCCAACCTGAAAGCACCTCAAGCGAACCTTCTTATTAAAAGCACGAGATAGACGAGCTTGATAACTTTCAAGGTTTTGTTGGGCTTCTAACCTCTTTTGATCAAGTGCTTCTAACTCAGCAAGACGCAATCGAGCATTTTCTTCCTTAGTGAGCCCTTCTTGAATAGCGAGTCTTAATGAGGGTATTTGACGCTCGAGTGGCAGGACTGCTCTAACTCCAAAAGCAAGTGAATATAGTGTTGCTTGAGTTGGTGTGCGATATGTTGTCCTATATGCCCACAAAGCTTCTTCCATTCTTTCATGCCAATCCCGTTTAGATTTGGAGACAACATTCTTGAGCAGGTTGCATAGAGAATGCTTCAGCAAGACCATTAGCGGCAGCATGGTATATAGAAGATTTACGCTGCTTAAAGCCAAAAAGATCACAAATCTTGCTCATTAACTTGTTATCAAATGGTTTGCCATTGTCTGTTATTATATAGCGAGGGATGCCAAAGCGNTTTGGTTTGCCATTGTCTGTTATTATATATCGAGGGATGCCAAAGCGATAGATAATATTTACTCGGATAAAATTTGCAACATTCTCTTTCTTCACCTCTTTAAGAGCGACAGCTTCAGTCCATTTTGAAAAGTAATCAGTTGCAACCAAGACGTACAAATGTCCACCAGAAGACCTTGGTAATGGTCCTACAATATCCAGTCCCCAAGCGTCAAATGGCCAAGATGAGATGGTTGGGTGCAATACTTCGAGTGGCTGATGAATGAAATTCGCATGAAATTGACAGACATCGCATTTCCCGACGTAATATAAGCAATCTTTCACCATGGTTGGCCAGTAATACCCCATCCTCTTTATGTGAAAGTGAAGTTTTGGTCCAGATTGATGTGATCCACATACTCTTGAGTGTGCTTCCTGCAGAGCTTGAATCACTTCTTCCTCTCCCAAACATCGTAATAACATAACCCTCAAATGATCTCCTATATAATGTATCCTTGTAGTAAAGGAAACGAGGTGCACGACGACGTATGTCAGTTTTTCTTCTTGGATTTTCTTGAAGTATCCCATAACAGAGGTAGTCAATGATGGGTTGTCTCCAATCTTTCTTCGCAGCTTCAACAATGGCGACGATATGATCAAGCTTATTTTCAATATATTCTTTCTCATTTGACGGTGGTACTATCCATTTTTTACAGACAGTTGCTTGCGTTTGATCAGGAAGGGTTAGCGTTGAATCTAGAGTAGCCAATGCATCAGCTTTCTTATTCTCTGTTCGACGCACATGTTGAAGGGTTACATCCCAAAGCCATCTTATCAACTTTTGAGCATAATCATGATAAGGGCGTAATTCAAGCTTTTTTACCTCATAACTTCCTAAGAGTTGATTAATCACCAATTGAGAGTCACCAAAGACCTGTAAATGTAATTGTTTCATGTCAACAACCATTTCACGTCCAAGTATCAGTGCTTGATATTCAGCGACATTATTGGAGCAACATTGTTTTAGAGTAAAATAGAATGGTAAATTCTCTTCTTGTGAAGTGATGAACACCACGCCAGCACCAGCTCCGCCGCGATGTGCAACCCCGTCAAAGTACCTTTTCCAAGGAGGTTGAACTTCAATTAACATCGCATCTTCATCAGGAAACTCATCAGTTAACTCCCAATCATTTGGTATAGGATGGTCTGCTAAGAAATCCACTAGTGCTTGTCCCTTCACGGATTTTTGAGGAATGTACACAATCTCAAATTGTTGGAATTGGAGGTACCATCTTGCTATTCGGTCACTAAGGATAGGTTTTGACATAACAAACTTGATGAGATTTGCTCTAGAAATAAGGCGGACAACATGAGCTTGAAAATAATGCTTCATCTTTGGAATTGGGAAGACCAGTGCCAAGCATAACTTTTCAATTGGCGAATAATTTAACTCATTTGGCGTCATCGTTCTACTTAAGTAATAAAGAGCATTTTCTTTGCCTTCACTATTCTCTTGAGCTAACAGTGCTCCTACAGACCTTTCTTGTGCTGCAATGTAGAGTATCAATGGTTTTCCAGGTATACGGGCTGCCAAAACCGAAGGTTTCACTAGATACGATTTGATACTTTTAAAGGCTTCGCCACATGTTTGGTCCCAATTAAAAGGAGCACCTTTGTTCATGAGATGACTGAATGTTTGACATCTCCCCGCTAGATTTGAGATGAACCTTCTCAAGTAGGCTAACTTTCCTTGGAGACTTTTTAACTCATGAATATCTCGAGGTTCAGGCATCTTTGATATTGCATCGACTTTGGCTTGATGAATTTCAATTCCTCGATGTCTCACAATAAAGCCAAGGAACTTGCCGGAAGTAACTCCGAAGACACATTTCAATGGACTCATCCTTAATTGATATCTTTGGAGTAACTCAAACACCATCTTTAAGTCTTTCAAATGATCACCCCTCTTCCTCGACTTTACTACCAAATCATCAACATAACATTCAACATTTTTATGGAGCAAGTCGTCAAAGATATTTTGCATAGCCCTTTGATATGTGGCGCCAGCATTCATTAAACCAAATGGCATCACATTGTAGCAATAAATACCTTTTGGCGTGCGAAATGCAGTGAATTCTTCATCTTTTGGTGACATGCGGATTTGATTATATCCAGAATAACCATCCATGAACGACATTGCCTCATAACCAGTGGTGGAATCAATCATCAACTCTGGAATGGGAAGAGGAAACTCATCTTTAGGGCATGCATTATTGAGATCTCTAAAGTCAACGCAAACTCGAATTTGACCATTCTTCTTCCTCACAGGAACAATACATGAAATCCATGTAGGATATTTGACCTCACGAATAAATCTTTCCTCAATGAGTTTGTTAACTTCATTTTCTATCAACGGAATCAAGTCTGGCTAAAACGTCTTTGAGCTTGTTTAACAAGACGAGAACCATTTTTGACTGCCAATTTATGAACCGCTACTCTAGGATTCAATCCAGGCATTTCTTTATAACTCCAAGCGAAGACATCTCTATATTCTTTGAGTATATTCATGTAAGCGACTTCTTCATCAATTTCTAGAAACGCACTCAAGTAAGTTGGCTTTGGGTTTCCATCAGTGCCAAGGTTAACTTCCTTCAAAGGATCTATTGTGATCTTTACTCCTTCTTCAAGTTCTGGTGGAGCATCTTTAGCATCTTCCTCTTCCACAGGATCATTGTCATTGACCGATATATGACAACACGAGACAATATCTTCTACCTCTTTCTCAATCTTATTTTGAGGCAAAGAATCGTACTCATTTTGGATTGTAACATGATTTGAGGAACCTACACTTTCTTCATCTTTCTCGCGCTCTTTGGTGTAAACCACAATATGAACCTTTGCCTTGAGTTCCTCTTTACAGGAAACCACAAGTTCCACTCGTCGCCTCATCCTAGAAGGAATCAAACTTCTGAAATCCTTTCGAATCAAATGTGAAGTAGGCGTTGTAACTTTTAAATAACTTCTCATGTTATTGTTATTCTTCTTCAGAGGACCTAACCTCTCAAACACAGAAATTCTTGTTGTCGCTTCACCAAGTCGATCAAAGACGAAAGGTCTTTTATTGGGAGCAGTGACGTCATCTTCAAAAGTTATATGATTATTACTGGCCCTTCTTATGGAAATGCGAATTGGCAATGGTTGTCTATAACCTAGGCCTTCACGCACTTTCCTAGTTTTATCTTCTGGTGGGAGTTTCCCTAGCGCTGATGGCTCACTAGGGTTGTATCCTGCCTTCACAAATAACTTGTAGGCATTGGGATCAAAACCTTCTCTTGTGGGTTTTTTAGGGAGAGCCATATCTAGCACTTTATCTTGAGCGACTGACTTTTCAGGCAACTTCGAAGACAAGTTTATTGCATCAATCCGTCTGATAGGAAAAGTTAGCCCTCTTACTGCATTTTCTTCAGGGTTAGATGGTTGATCTTGTTTTTTCTTCGCTTTTGGAACATAGCAAAGCCTAGAAGTCTTCTTCTTCTTTGAAGACAGGATCTTCCCAACATTAATAATGGGACAAGAGTCTTTAGTGTCAATTTTCACCTTTTCGATAGCCGCATCAATTCTTTTTCTTGTGATCTTATCGATCTTGGTTGATTTGACGTCATTGGATTTGACCCCTTTAACAACATAACTTCTCAAATAGAATTTCGCATCCGCAAAGTGTGTTTCCACTTCACTGAAAGGTTTATCATCTGCAACTATTTTTATTTCAATTCCTCCTTCAAGATATTTCAAACTTTGATATTAAGAAGATGAGACAATTCTATTCTCATGTACCCAAGGCCTGCCAAGTAATATATTGTATGATGTCTTTGCGTCAATCACATGCCTCCATGCGCTTGATCGCAAATCTCCCATGTGGATCTCTAATTTAATAGAGCCTATGGACCTCTGGCCGCCTTGATTAAATCCTTGTATCAATAGACGACTTTCACTAAGTTCCCCAGTCGTGATGCCAAGTTCCTTCAATGTGTAGATAGGAAAAATGTTGACTCTAGATCCTTCATCTATTAAGATTCTATTTATCTTCTTCTCTAGCACATGACCCACCATATACACAGGACGATTGTGTAGTGTTTCACCAAATAGAAGATCGTTATCTGTAAATGTGATTTTAGTATCACAGACATGTGCTTCTTGAGAAGAAAGTGCAATAGATTTTTCAGAAGATGAAAGAGACATCATTTCTGAGATTTCCCTTGTTTCTTTTTCATCTTCCCCAGGAGACACTTTTGGTGAGGATTCACTCGTTGTTCCTTCTTTTACTATAGGAGGCACCTTCATTGTTTGTTCTTTATCCACATTGAAACATGATGACTCGACATTTCCTTGAGTAGACTTTGTGTCAAACGAGCTTGGCAAGAATTCCTCTAGAGTCACAAGACGTCGAGGTTTTTGATAGTGATGCACTTCAACCTTTGCCCTTTTGGGGCGCTTGATTATTTTTGCTTCTCTGATTTCTTCACCCATTTTCCTCTAATCGGTTGCTCGGATAATTCTTTTTGTAAGCTTGACTTGTTGCATCTTCGCCTAGTTACAAGAATCCAACCCTCATCACCATCTATGGCAACGTCCTGTTCTACTGGCTCTTCTTTATGCTTTTCGGAGGTATATATTTGGACCGGATCCAGTGACCCAAACGTGATAGAGATCTGGTTAGAACTAGCCTTCTCATCATCAAGGATAATTTTATTTTCGTTAGCCAATTGCATCACTTTATCCTTAAAGACAAAACATTTTTCAAGAGGATGACTCACAAGTCTGTGATACTTGCAATAATTTGGGTCATCAGTTTTTCCAGCTTCTTCGGGTCGCTTCATCTCTGGAAAGTCAGTGAGCTTTAACTCAAGCAATTCATCAAAAATTTCTGAAACGTCAGAGTCCAAGAAGGGATACTTTTTTCCTTGCATCTCCCTTAGCGTCGACTTTTGATTTGAACGTGCTTGGAATGTCGTTCTCACATTTTGTTTTACGCCCTTATTCCTGGTGAACTTTGCGGGTGACACATTTACACTCATGGATTCTTTGTTGTCATTTCTGGGCAGAAACTTGCTCTATCTCTTGGGTTCCTGCTTGTCCCTTCCTTTGTGAGGATCATGGACAATAGTCATATCTTTTCGGGCAGATGACATGCTCAACTTCATATCATGAGCGCGAGTAGCTAAATCCTCGAAAGATTTTGGTTTTATTCCTTGCAAGATGTAAAGAAGCTCCCAGTGCATTCCTTGAATGCACATTTCGATTGCAGAAGCTTCACTAAGCCTGTCCTTGAAAATTAGGCTCGCCTTCCTCCATCGATTTATGAAATCTATGACCGGTTCATCCTTCCTTTGACGATTATTCGTGAGTTCTACCATGCCCACCGTGCGCCTTGTGCTATAGAAGCGATTGAGAAACTCATGTTGTAGTTGCTCCCAACTATCAATAGAGTTAGGTTCGAGATATGTGTACCAATCAAAGGCATTTCCTTTTAGAGAGCGGACAAACTATTTTGACAAGATAGTCTCCATATGTTCCAGCATTATTACAAGTCTCCACGAAGTGCACGACATGTTGTTTTGGATTTTCTTTTCCCATAAATTGTTGAAATTTGGGAGGTTGATAACCAGCAGGCATTTTAAAGTTATCAATCCTAGCAGTGTATGGCTTACCATTCATATGAGAAGACTTGGTGGAGACTTCATACTTATCTTTGATAGTGCCTTCAATAAACTTCTTCAAGCGATCGAGTGGGATCATTCCTTCAGAAGAAACTGGCATCTCTTTAACAAACGGGGCTTTGTTAGCAGGATCTTCGATTTCTTGAACTTCAATGCCCTTTCCAGGTGCATGGCTCGCATCTCCATCTAAAAGTCCTTCTATCTTGTCCATCAACTTGTCAATTCGAGATTCTTGGTGTTATACATGCTTCGTCAATCCTTCAACCAACTTCGTCAGATTTGCGAGTTGTTCCTCAGGAGAGGAAGCAACAGTCACCATTGTTTGCATGATCATCGGAGATGTAGGAGAGTAACATGGATTTTCGCGTAAGTTAATTTTCAGTAGACTCACGTTACACGATATACGTGGAGATGATTCGTAAGTTGAATCACAATTCTCTTTTGTGGTAGAGTTCTTGGAACAAGATTGCTCAAGTAGAGCCAATGTCTTCTTGATCTTTTCAGCAACACTACTTCCTCCTTCTAGAGCATTTGTAGAGGAACTTGCTCCTTTTGGAGTCGAAGACCCAAAAACAGGAGTTGACACAGACGACACTTGAAGCGTTTGTTGTCCTAGTGTAGCAGCCTTGCTTCTCGTAACAGCTCCAAAACTTCCAAAGGTAACACCAAGGATGTCTTCAACTTCAGTAGAGAACTTGGAGCTAGTGACCTTAGAGGCGGTTGATCGAGAGTTGTTTTTCATGGAAGTCATCTTGATATTCTTTGACGTTTGAAAAGTTGAGATGAGAGGTAGAGATTGTCCCACTGGGCGTGCCAAAATTTGTAGACAATAAAATCGCGTCGAGAAAACAATAATCACGACCGTAAAATTATAGCAACAATCAATTTTATTATTTCAAATGCGAGTGTTACAATCTCTATAATTCCTCTGAATTCGCCTTTTCAAATATAATTTCAAGGGCTTTAAAGCTTGTTCTTGAATTCGGTGATCTTGATCTTGATCGTTCTTGAACTTGAATGCTTGAATTCTTAAACTTGTAGCTTTGTAGAGAATTAAATGTCGTTTGTACCACGGAATTTCTCTAGCTTCTTGTTTAGAATTTTCTCTGACTCTTTCCTGAATTATGAGGACCCCTATTTATAGTTTTAGAATAGAGGAGTTGCGATT
This sequence comes from Solanum pennellii, assembly GCF_001406875.1. Lineage (NCBI taxonomy): Eukaryota > Viridiplantae > Streptophyta > Magnoliopsida > Solanales > Solanaceae > Solanum > Solanum pennellii. Next base: position 24,964,416 of record NC_028638.1, read on the forward strand.
GGAATAGGATTCCGTTCAGCCAATCAGATTTAAGTGACATGGCATATGAGCTTTATGGAGCGGGCTTGTCATCTTTGACACATGTCATGATTCTATTGGTTTTATTATTTGACTTGGCATGCCACATCATCTGCACACGTGGCACCAAGATGGGCTCTAGAGTGAGATGGGATTAGGTTTAACAAATTGGGTTCATCCAATGTAGCCCAAATCAATTAATTTAGACTTTAATTAAATCTGTATCTATTGGACTTAAATATTTAAGTCAATTATATCAATCCATAATATTTATTTGGATTAATATATTTATGAATTCAATATAATCCGAATCATTTTATAAATTTATATTTAATAAATTTTAAATGATTACAATTGCATAAATACCCCCAAAATTGCCGAAAATTCAACAAAAACACATAAACAATATGAAAACGCCTTATAAATTTTTGAATTGCACCAACAACCTTAGAATATCGTGACCAGTAAAAGACAATAAAACTTTACTTTCCGTAACAGTCTCAATGGCAGAATATTACATAAATTCCCCAAAATGGCGAAAAACAAATCAAGAAAAGCAAATAAATGATATAAAAACCCTAAAAGAATTTCTAATTGCACAAATAACCTTGGAATATCGTGACGAATAAGAGAATAAAATATTATTTAATTTTGTAACTAACTGAAAATGGTCGAATATTACGTAAATACCACCAAAATGACCAAAAATTCAAGAAAAATACATAAAAAAATACAAAACAAACGCCTCAAAATTTTTTTGAATTGCACCAATGACCTTAGAATATTATAACGAATAAGTGAACAAAACATTACTGCTTTTTGTAACTGCCGAAAATGGCCAAATATTATGTAAATGACCAAAAATGATCAAATATTACGTAAATGCTCCAAAATCACCAAAAATCAAGAAAATCACATAAACAATACAAAAATCAAGAAAACACCTAAACGATACAAAAATGCCTCAAAAATTTTCATCTTCTACCAATAATCTTAGAATATCGTGACGAATAAGAGAACGAAAGGTTACTTCTTTTCCTAACTGCAAGATAATGGCCGAATATTACATAAGTGCCCTCCAAAATGACTGAATAATCAAGAAAGATACATGAACAATATAAAAACATCTCATAAAAGTTTTGACTTACACCAATGACCTTAGAATATCATGACAAATAAGAGAACGAAACTTTAATTTTTTCCGTAACTGCCTGAAAATGACCGAATATTACATAAATTCCCCAAAATGATCAAAAAATCAAAAGAAAAACACATATACAATACAAATAAATGCCTCAAAAAAATTGCGACTTGAGTCAATAATAACCTTAGGATATCATGACGAATAAGACAACAAAACTTTACTTCTTTTTGTAACTGCCTGAAAATTGATGAATATTACATAAATGATCCAAAATGACCGAAAAATCAAGAAAAACACATAAGCATACAAAACGTTATAATATCGTGAGGATTATGAATACAAAACATTACTATTTTTCCTAACTACCCAAAAATGCCCGAATATATAGTAAATGCTCCAAAATGGACGAAAAAAAATCAAGACAAACACATAAACAATCCAAAAAATGCTTCAAAAAATTTTCAACTTCCACTAATGAAATGAAAATATCGTGATGAATGAGAGAAAAAAACTTTACTTCTTTTTGTAACTGCCTAAAAATGGTCGAATATTACGTAAATGACTCAAAATGGCTGAAAAATCAATAAAAATACATAAACAATACATAAATGCCTTAAACAAATTTAACTTACACCAATGACCTTAGTATATCGTGATGAATACGAGAAAAAAGTTTTTCTTCTTTTCATACCTACTCGAAAATGGTTGAGTATTACGTAATGCCCCAAAATGGTCGAAAAATATAGAAAAACATATAAACAAAATAAAAATGGCTGAAAAGTTTACTTGCATCAATGACCTTAGAATATCGTGACAAATAAGAGACCAAAAATTTACTTTATTTTGTAACTGCCCGAAAATGGCCGAATATTACGTAAATGCCCCCAAAATGGTCGAAAATCAACAAAAACACATAAACGATACAAAAAATGCATGTTTCGACTCTAACCGATTACCTTAGAATATAGTGACAAATAAGAAAATAAAATGTTGCTTTTATTCGTAAGTGTTCGAAAATGATAGAATATTACGTAAATGACCCAAAATGACTGAAAAATCATGAAAAACACATAAATAATACAAAAAATGCCTCAATTTTTTTGGTTGTCAACAATGATCTTGGAATATCATGACGAATAAGAAAATAAAATTTTACTTCTTTTCCTAATTGTCTGAAAATGACCGAATATTATGTAAATGCCCTCAAATGGATGAAAAATCAATAAAAACACATAAACAATACAAAAAATGCCTCAAATTTTTTTGACTTGCGCCAGTGACGTTAGAATATGGTGACAATAAGAGAACAAAAATTTACTTCTTTTTGTTACTGCTTGAAAATGGCCGAATATTACTTAAATGCCCCCAAAATGGCCAAAAATCAAGAAAAACACATAAACAATAAAAAAACACCTCAATTTTTTTGATATTCTCTAAAAACCTTAGAATATCGTGACGAATGAAAAAATAAGACTTTACTTTTCTTTGTAACTGATCGAAAAAGACCAAATATTATGTAAATACCCCAAAATGGCAAAAAAGATCAAGAAAAACACATAAACAATACACAAAACACCTCAAAGAAAAATTTGGCTTGCACCAATGACCTTTGAATATGGAGACGAATAAGAGAATAAAACTTTACTTGTTTTCGCAACTGTCCGAAAATGACCGAATATTACGTAAATAATCCGAAATGGCCAAAAATTTAAAAAGAAACGCCTCAAAAAAATTTTGACTTGCACCAATGACCTTAGAATATTGTGACGAATAAAATAACAAAAATTTGCTTTTTTTCTTAACCGCCTGAAAATGGCTGAATATTACGTTAATGCCTCAAACTGGCCTCAAATTCAAGAAAATCACATAAATAATACAAAAAATGCATCAATTTTTTTATATGCACCATTAACCATAGAATATCATGACGAATAAAAGAATAAAACTTCACTTATTTTTGTAACTGCCCGTAAATGGTTTAATATTACGTAAATTCCCCAAAATGGACGAAAAATCAAGAAAAACACATAAACAATACAAAAAATGCATATATAAATTTCGACTTGCACCAATGAGCTTAGAACATTGTGACAGTCCACTTTGAATATTCATAAAAGAATTTGCAATATTATTTTTTGTCAAGCTTATTATTCAAATCTTTGCTTAAATAATAAATACTATATACTATAACACATATTTTTTAAATTTGTAATCACATGCAGCACACGTGTAAAAAACTTTTATTTTATAAAAGCCCCGTAAATGCCCAGAATAAATAAAATATCAAGAAAAAGACATAATCAATACAAAAAGTGCCTCCAAAAAACTTTGACTTGCACCAATGACCTTATAATATCGTGATGAATAAGAGAACAAAACTTTACTTCTTTTCGTAATTGCGCAATAATGACCAAATATTAAGTAAATGCTGCAAAATTATCGAAAAATCAAGAAAACACATAAAATACAAAAAAATGCATAAAAATTTGACTTGCACCATTAACAATAGAATATCGTGATGAAATAAAAGAATAAAACTTTATTTTTTTCGTAATTGCATTATCTAAATGCCCAAAAATAACCAAAAAAATCAAGAAAGACACATAAACAATAAGAAAAAGGCTGAAAATTTTACAATATGAACCAATGACCTTTGAATATCGTGACGAATAAAAGAACAAAACTTTACTTCTCTTCATAAATGCCCGAAAATGACTGAATATCACATAAATGCCCCAAAATGGCGAAAAATCAAGAAAAACACATAAACAATACAAAAACACCTCAATAAAAAAATTTCGACTTGCCCCAATGACCTTTGAATATTGTGACAAATAAGAGAACAAAATTTTGCTTCTTTTCGTAACTGCCCGAAAATGACAGAATATTACGTAAATACCTAAAATTGATAAAAATTAAAGAAAAACATATAAACAATAAGAAAAATGCCTCACAAAAAATTTTGACTTCCACCAATGACCTTAGAATATCGTGACGAAAAAGGACAAAAATTTACTTTTTGTAACTGCCTGAAATTGTCTCAATATTACGTTAATGAACGAAAAATCAAGAAAAACACATTAAAAAGAACACAAAAAAATGCATCAATTTTATTTTGATAGCACCAATAACCTTAGAATATCATGATGAATAAAAGAATAAAACTTTACTTCTTTTCGTAATTGCCCAAAAATGGTCGAATATTACATAAATATCCCAAATGGACGAAAATCAAGAAAAATACATAAACAATACAAAAAATGAATAAAAACTTTTGACTTGTACTAATGAGCTTAGAACATCGTGATGAAGAAAAGAAATTTTTTACTTCTTTTCGTAACTACACAAAAATGGCCAAATCTATATTACTTTAAAAGCATGAACTCCTAACTTGAATGCTAAATTACTATAATATCCCTAACTTAGGTTGTGATTTTTTCGATGATTTGTGATATCTTTTATAAGTTATGACTTTTTTAAAGGGTTGTGATTTTTCAATGAGTCGTGACTTCTCGAAATAGTGTTGAGTTTTTGAATAAGCTGTGACTTTTTCAAAGAGTTGTGACTTTTCGAAAGGGTTATGCCTTTTAAGATACTACCCTTTGTTGACTGTAAATAGAGGGGATTTTTCTCATTTTTCAACCACAATTTTTTAAATATCTACTCTTCTTCTTCTTCTTCTTCTTCTTCTTCTTGCATTTAATTATTTTTCTTTTGTGATTTATTGTCGTTGAGCGAATTTGAAGCTTCGCGGAATATGAGGTACCACTATTCTGATGAAGTAAGTCGCTCTATTCTAAGAGGGTATATTCCATAACCTCGAGTACATGAGAAAAATAATTTGACAATATATTAAATAATTTTTTACTTAATATGTACAATAGTATGTAATGTTCCAGTATATGAAGTTAAAATGATGTAGTCTAAATTCATTTATTTTTGTTAACAATTTCTTTACTAATGTACGTAGATGTATGCTTCTGAATATCTTTCCAAATTTTAGAGAATTGTTAGGATTTGTTTTTGATGCTCAAGACAAAAAAATGAATTTATTTATCAATGATACTTATGGGATTTAGAATCCCATGACGTTTGCTTCAAAATAGTATTTATTATATAAACATTGCCCTTTTGTTTTACTTATTTAGTATTTCTTAATACTTCGGTATTTTGGACGAAGAAAAGTTCATATGACTTGTAATAACGCCAATTGAAGTTTGTATTATTTTAATTTTTATTATTTATTTATTAGTTAATTCTATGAAAGAAATTTTTTCATTAATGCAAATTTATATTTATATTTGTGTAGGTATTTCTCTTAAAAATTAAAGTTTTATATATGCCACAAATGTATTATCAAGTTAACAAGATCTTCTAACTTCAAAATACAATATTTTAAAATGTTATCATTTTTTATATAAAAAACGACCTTAAAACTAATTGAAAATATGTGAATATATAAAAGGGAAGGGATAATTTCATAGATCTCCCATCGCGTTTCGCTTAGTCACGTTGACTTCTCTCGTGGTTTACGATATTAGATATACATCCCTTGTTTTAATTTTTTTGTGACAAAATATTTTTATCTATTTTCCATTAATATTGATTAAATAAAACTTGACAAATCTACCTTTTTAATATTAGATTTTTCATTTAAGCTCTCTCATATTTAATAAAAAGATGCAATTTGGTGGAAAGTATATTCTTTACAAACGTGAATCCTATGTTTTCTTCTTCTTCCTGCCCCTGAGACCAATTATTCAATGAATGTTTACCCGTTCAAAATCGAACCGCATTTAATAATTTGAATCAGTAAAAAGTTATTGTTTTAGCTGTTTTCCTAACGGGTTTGATTTCTTTTATTATTGGGTTATTAATTCTTTAACGGTTTGAGACTTTTTCTCAATGGCTTAACCGATAACCTGATAGTAATAAATAATTATATTTATACCATTTGATATATAAAGTCCTTGCCTTTAGAGTTTAGTTTCATATTTTTATTTATGGTTGTCTCAAACTGTTGGCTATTCTACATGTGACAATGTTTTCAATCATGTGCATGATTCGTTTGGTCTGTCACCTTGTTGTAAAGTATTTTTCAAAAATTATTTTAATGTCAAATCTTCACGGTTAAACCAATAAACAAATTGATAGTGATCAATAATCGATAAACTGATATCTCATAAGACAATATCTTTATGGTTCTATAACGATTTAGCAGATATACAAACTAGTAAATGTTAAATCGAAGCGATAAACTTCAAATCTAACTAACTGATATGCAGCCATACACCAACCCTCTAAGATAAAAGATTGCAGTACTTCTTCTCCAAAACTAATTATACCGTGAGGTAATAAGGAACGATATAATCTCAGGATATGTTCTCTTTGATCTTTCTGATTTTGCAATCTTTTAGATCTTTCATATCTTGTTTGTATTCCTTATTTCATGTAAATCTTCTGATTTTTTATTTAGTTTCCTTTGTATTTTAGCAATCTCTGCTCCCCCTTATGTATTTAAAGATGGTTAATTTAATACACAAAAACACAACTTTCTGCAAAATACTTCTCTCTTTATGGTATCGGAGCAGTTCACTCTCTAACGAGTTTCTTATCATGTTCTTATTTTTTTTTGGTCCACCATGCCTAACAACTTGAATAACAATACTTCGACTGTGCAAATTCCAGCCAATCCCACCACCAGTAACCAAAACTCAGGTATCTCCCCCTCTCAAACATTCATGAATCCGTTAAATCAAGGAAGTCTACTTGTTTCCATCAACAAACCCATCCAACTGCCTATACGACTTGCTGGCAGCACCGACTATTTCACATGGAAAACTCAATTCGATGCTCTTTGCCTTGGCTATGATATGACTTTCTACATTTATGGTACCTTTCCTTGTCCATCTCTAATTGATCCAAACTATCAACCATGGAGGCGACAAGACGCCCTTCTTCTTCATGCTCTTATGACGTCTTTTGATCCTACCATAGCCCCTCTGATGGCCTCTGCATCTTCTGCGCACATTGCTTGGACGAAATTAGCGCAACAATATGCCAACAAAAGTCAAACTCGTATTTACAGTCTTCGTGATTCTCTCAGCCGCCTTATGAAGGGAACCAAGTCCATTGCTCAATATCTCAATGAGATTCGAGCCATTGTTGGCTCTCCTATTAGCACGGATGAACTTGTCATCAAAGTGCTCAACAGCCTTTGACCAGAATATGATGCCATTAGCTATGCCATTTGTGCTCGTGAAAACCCCATCACTTATAAGGAGCTTTTTGAAAAACTCGGCAGCCGCGAATTGTTCCTTCTTCACAAACCCAAGCCTGAGATGCCACCTCTTACTAGTCCTCTTACTCCCCAGTTTCATCAGTTATCAACACAAGTTGATTGACAACACCAGAACAACAATCATACGAACCAATCTGGTGGTAACTGGTCAGGCCATCAAAACAACCCCAATTCGTGCAGAAACAACAATCATCGAAATTCCAATAATAATAATTGGCACTCTCGAAACTCCAACAATAGAGCTCGAGTTCAGTGCCAACTGTGTGACAAATATGGACATATTGCTCGTATTTGCCGCTCTCACAGTCACAATATGAATGAGCCACAAGCTAATATTTCATCTACTACTGGATCAACACATCCTGATTGGGTCATGGATACTAGTGCATCACATCACATTACCTCAAATATTCAGAATCTGCATGCTTACTCTGAGTACACAGGGACGGATGATGTCATAGTTGGTGATGGTAATGGTATTAAAATAACCCACACAGGACATAGTACTCTTCCCACCCCCTCTCATAATTTTGTTCTAAAAGATGTTTTATGCGCTCCAGCTATTCATCGCAATCTTATTTCTGTTCCTCTATTTTGAAAGCAAAATAAAACTTCTATTGAATTTTCCCTACTATTTTTGTTATGAAGGATTTGAGAACGTGAGCACCTCTGGCTAAAGGTCTGAACAGGACGCGGATTTATGAGTGGAATGGATCTTCTCCAACTCCAGCTACCTACTTCACCACTGCTGCACATCTCTCATCTCGTACACTTTGGCATCGTCGTCTTGGTCACCCACATCATAAAGTTCTTAAGTCTATTGTTTCTAGATATAAGTTGGTTGTTTCTTCCTCCTCTCAAGAGAGTGTAATTCTTGTCTTTTTGTAATAAAAGTCACCGTTTACCTTTTTCTACATCCACCTTAACCAGCTCTCGTCCATTAGAACTTTTATATACTGATGATGTATGGGGACTGTTTCCTATTCCTCCTCAAAATCGTACTCATTTTTATGTCATATTTGTTGACCATTTTACAAAATATATATGACTTTTCCCACTCAAGCACAAATCGATGTAACTTCCATATTCCTTAATTTCAAACTCTTGGTCGAAAGGTATTTTAACTCAACAATTCTCACTATATATTCAGATGGTGGTGGTGAGTACGAAGGCTTAACTAAGACGCTGGCTAACATTGGCATCCAATGTTTTCACCCCCTTATACACCCCAAAAAGTTGGTACTGCTGAATGTCGCCATCGACATATAATGGAGACAACTTTTAAATTAACTACATCAAGCCTTTATGCCTCTTCAATATTGGTTTTATGCTTGTCAAAATGCCACGTACCTCATCAACCGTATGCCCACACCTATCCTTCAAGTACAGTCTCCCTTTGAAGACCTTTTTCATGTCAACTCCAATTATTCCTCTTTTCGTACCTTTGGTAGCTTATGTTATCCCTGGTTAAAACCCTATAATAACCATAAAGTAAAACCAAAATCTCGCCTTTGTGTCTTTCTTGGTTACCATGTCACCCACCATTTGTAACATCCGGGTTTACCCCCTAGACATAACCGTCGTCGTCGTTCTTTTTAAGGACTAAGACTAGCCTCTTAGTTTCATGTCATTACATTCATAGGTTTAAAAATGCGGAAGAATTTAAAACTTTCATTATAACTACTTGGAGGTTTATATAGACATCAACATGCACATGATAAATAGTTGTATCGAGTATACATAAACCCTTCGTATAGGAAGGTTACATAGCCTTCTAATTTTATTCCACATAAATATATAAAAAATATAAAAATAATCTCAATGATTGTCTCATCTCATACCATCTAAACGATTATCACAATATGGGAATAACCCTTACATCAATCCAACAAGACCACATATAGGTCGTACAAAAGTATATTACTCAATTGAAAAAGGAAAGAAATGAAAAAGTCTTTAAGCTCATAACAAGTCCGTAAGCTAGATAGTGGCATTGGCCTTGGAAGTTGAGGATCTACACTACTTGTATGAAAGGAAGAATCCAAGCCATCAACAATGTCGCCTTCCAAACTCTTCAATGACCGGAACCTAAAATATTTGGCAAAAGGGGAAGAAAATGGGGTTAGTACTCCACATGTACTAAGTATGAGAGCTTATGCTTATATACAAGCAAAACATGCTAAAAAGGGACTTTTAGTCAAAATATATCATTTTACCCCTTTAGAAACCTAATGCAAATCCAAGCAAGTCATATCGATCAATCATGCTTACTAATTCAACAAGAAATACATATTACAACATACTTGAAAACCATGATTTGCTACAACCCTATCATCAAGGAATGACATCACAAGAGTGAATAAGAGTCAATCACAGCATAATAAGAAAAACAACTATTCATGAACCCTTATCAAGTCAACAAATACAATAACCAAGCAAAGCCCCATAACCTTACTCAATCAAGTATCCTCAAACAGAAACCATGACCAATGTCCAACTTTATATAACATGACATGTAGGTTTACATTTCATCATATATTAACATTATAACCAAGGCATACTCATAAATCAACTAATACATATAGTATCAACAAGGTGCAAAAGTCATCACAGACATATCATATATCATCATAACATAAGCATATGTAAGAACCTCCTCCTAAGACTTCCCTCAAGGCTAACTAGTGCAATGTTTAGGTAGATTCCCATAACCCTACCTAGATTAAGCTAGACCTTTTAGGTTATCCAAGTTAGAGTTCAAGTCCTTTAATTCATTTTACCTTTTGGTTACATCTTGCCCTAACCGACATAGACCACATGACCTAGTGTGGAATCCGATGTCATAAAACCCTACACCGAAAGAAGCCGGACTACTTGCCAAGGTAGTACCAAAACATAATACATAGCAACTACGTGGATCCTCTAGCTAGTATTACTACCAAGTTAGAGTTCAAGTTCTTTAATTCATTTTACCTTTTGGTTACATCTTTCCCTAACCAACATAGACCACATGAGATAGTGTGGAATCCGGTGTCATACAACCCTACACCGAAAGAAGGCGGACTACTTGCCAAGGTAGTACCAAAACATAATACATAGCAACTACGTGGATCCTCTAGCTAGTATTACTATAGGGGCAACATAGTTCAAGAACTATGAAATATAGTAGGGACCCTCTTCATGCGCCATGAATTATAGTCTCCAATCTAAAGAGTAATGTATTGTTCCTACCTTCCCTAGGTGGGAAAGGACACTCCTCAATCTAGTTCACTCGGTGCTAAGCTAGAGTCCCTTTTTGAAATGTCTTAGAGCCTTTAATTATCAATCATATCTTATTTTGGGTCATAGGGTCTACCCGTTGTATAATCATCATCATCAATAGCTCAATAAGAATTGTATGAGTACAAGTCCTTTCATCACAATTCATATAAGTGAAATTAACACATTAGTATTTCATAGCATATCAAGGCACATTGATAGTTTCACCATCCTTATATCAGATACACCTTAATCAACCTCACAACATAGTCAAGACATTTCAATTCAACCTCATACCACCCTATAATAACAATATAAGGCATACTCCAATGTAACATCATGACTTAACAAACAATTAATCACAATATGAGTTAAAGATAGAGATTCTAAGACTTACCAAGTCTTCCTCATAATCTATCATCAAGGTCTTATCATCAACCCATAACTCCACACAATTTCGGGAGTAACATCATCACACAATGATAACCAATAAGATAACAAGTCCTATTGCATCTCTATAACACAATTAAACATTAGATTCTAACTTAAGACAAGATACATAGGGTAATTTCACAATACAATTCATAACCTAAATCACATCTCAAAAACTAGCATGATAGGACTATAATTCATCTTAACTTAATCATAATAACACCATAGGATAGTAATTTAATCAACAACCAAATCAATTGAATGATTATAATACATTACATGTCAAGATCACTATCTAGGGTTAGGGATGGAGGATCATATTCTTCAATTTAGACCAAACCACTAACAATTTCCATAATCAAGTTGAAATTCATGTTAAAAATTTTCAATACAACCTAAAGAAATCATCAACAACTCAATCCATAACTTCAATTTTGTAACTGAATGAAACCCATAAGAAAACTCAACTTTTAAAATCCATTTTGAAGGAACCCTTTGAGTAAAGAGTCTCAAAGGTGAATTAGATCCCATACCTTAACGTTTGAAAACAATTTGATGGTGAATTCGTCCCTTTCCATCCCCCAAACCCTTCTTTTTGCTAGTCTTCAATGGCGAGTTCAAATAGAGAGAAAGAAGAGAGAAGAAAGAGAGTTTATATTTAAGAATTGTCTTAGATTAATGAGGGTTGGGAGTACTTATATTGGGTCTTAAATCAACATACTTAGACTCCTTTAACCCCCTAATTAAACCACCTAACCCCCTAACTAATTAAATGAGTACAACTTAAAATAAGCAGAAAACTCGAACCTCACAAACGAGACCCTGAACGACAGGCCATCTGTGAGTCGACGGACCCTTACCCTCTCGTCCTGCACTCCGTCGATGAGTACAGAGACTGTGCAGGCGAGGGGCTTCCATGTATTGGCTAAGTGTGGGACGACGGTGGCATTGACGCCCCGTCAATCCACACACGGACTGTAGCCTGCACCTCTGCACTCGTCGATGAGTTAAGACGTTGTGCAGGTGAAGGGACCTTCTCAATCAGCCTAAGTGTGGGACGACTGTGGCATCAATAACCCGTCATTCCACACACGGGCCGTCGTCTGTCCCATCGACGCACACTGGTAGGCATTGTTGCTTCAAACGCTATGGTGCTCCTCAAGGGCCCTTGGTTGGTCCTTTGGGAGTCGTACCCGGACGTTTCAACCATGAAATCACTCCAACACCTATTTACTACCTTTTTACCAATTTTCGTACATTTCCGACTCCTAAATGTTAGTCAAATAGTCTAAGGTACACTAACATCCCTTTGAAACAACTTCCCCAACGTCATGGACATTCTTGGACATTTTGTTTCTTTAAACTTCCAAAATACCTATATTCATTTATAATGGACTTAAAAACAGTATTTAAATCATATGACACCTATGTTAGGCTTTACGACACGTCTTGGATTTTCAAGGTGTTACATTATCCCTCCCCCCTTAGGAACATTCGTCCCCAAGTGACACTAAAATTCTTTTGAAAGAAGGAATAGACTCAAGACTAGCAGTCCAACCAATCAACAACATCAAATCAACATAAACCATGTCATTTCAACAAGGCAAATATCAAAACTCATATTACCACACAAAAGTCTGAAAACACTTCATCATGAGGCATTTCCTTCTCACAACACTTATGAGCTCAACATACATTACATGAGTCAATTAGCAAAAAGTTCAACTTAAAAACATGCTACATATCATTTCATAAATACTCACCATACCAAAATGCACAGGATAACTTAAAACAAGCAAAAAAAAGCAAAATTTCAAGTTTTCGAAAGAAAATTACAATAACTTCACTGTAAAGCTTTCAAAAATGCATACTTCACAAAACTTCACCCAAAAATCAAGAAACCTTAAATTCTAGTCATATTTATATAATTAAAAAGAATGACTAACCTTAATTCTCAAAAAGATGAGGGTAACGGGACATCATGTCGGCCTCGGCCTCCCATGTTGCACCCTCAACTAGGTGATTCCTCCATATTACCTTTATGGAAACCACCTATTTATTCCTCAACTTCTTGACTTGCCTATCAAGAATTTGAACCGTAACTTCCTCATAAGAGAGGTTATCCTTAACACCAAGACCCTCAATAGGAAGAATGGACTCGGGATCACCGATACACTTCTTCAACATAGAAACATGGAAAACCGGCATGGAAAACCGGATGAAACGAAGCCAATTTATTAGGAAGTTTCAATTCATAGGCAACCTTACCAACCCTTTTCAAGATTTCATAGGGACCCACATAATGAGACTCAATTTCCCTTTCTTGCCAAATCTAACCATCCCTTTCATTGGTGAAATTTTCAACTACACCTTATCACCTTCTTCAAATTCCAAATGCCTTCTCCTATGATCGGCATAAGGCTTTTGCCGACTATAGGCAATTTTCAACCAGTACCTTATGATATGAACCTTTTCAAAAGTCTTATAAATCAACCCGGGAACAAGAAGTGAAGGCTCACCTACTTCAAACAATCAAATAGGAGACCTACACCTCCTACCATACAAGGCTTCATAGTGAGCCATGGAAATGGATGAAAGGAAACTATTGTTATAGACAAACTCCACCAAAGGTAAATGTTTATCCCAATTCTCTTTAAAATCAATAATGCACGCCCTAAGCATATCTTCAAGGGTTTGTATCGTACGCTACGCTTGACCATCCGTTTGGGGATGAAAAGCGGTGCTCAACTTCACCGTAGTACCCAGCCCTTTTTGGAACGACTTCCAAAATCTAGATGTGAATTACGCGCCCTGATCAGATATGATGGATAACGGAATGCCATGGCGGCACACAATCTCATCTAGGAAGATTCTTGCATAATCCTCCAGCGAATATGAGGACTTGACGAGAATTAAGCGAACGGACTTAGTCAATTGATCCATAACACCCATATGGAATCATATGACTTTTGAGTCCGAGGTAAACCTACTACAAAGTCCATATTGATGTCTTCCCACTTCCAAGTAGGAATTGGATCTCTTGTAGTAAGCCACCCGGATTTTGGTGTTCGTCCTTTACTTGTTGGCAATTCAGACACTTAGTGACAAACTCCGCTATGTCCCTTTTTAGACCTTTCCACAAATATATCTCCCTTAGGTCATGTTTCATTTTTGTCGAACCCGGGTGAAATGAGTTGCGGGACCCATGTACTTCTTCTAGGATCTGATACCTCAACTCATCTACATCGGGAACACGCAATCTCCCCTGGTACCTTAGCACACCATCCCCCCTAATGAGAATGATTTATTCAGCTTTCCGAGAACCGATTCATTCAACTCCATTAAGGCTAGATCAAGGTGTTGTTTGGACTTCACCTCAACCACTAGAGATGACTCGGAGTTATGATGAACTATAGCACCCCCATTCGGAGAACTTTCCAACCTCACTCCCAACCTAACTACCTATGTACTCCCTTGCTAGGTCCTTCTTGGCTTCGTCAAGATGGGATATACTACCTATAGTTATACGACTTAGGGCATCCGCAACTATATTAGCCTTGTCGAGGTGATAAAGGACAATCATATCATAATCTTTCAACAACACTAGCCACCTTCTTTGTCGGAGATTCAACTCCTTTTGGGTAAACACATATTGGAGACTCTTATGGTCGGTAAAGACATCAACATGAACCCCATAAAGGTAATGCCTCCAAATTTTCAAAGCAAACACCACGGCCGCTAACTCAAGGTCATGAGTGGGATAGTTTCTATCATATGTTTCCTAGATGCATAGGCTATCAATTTCCCGTCTTGCGTAAGCACACATCCCAAACCCACTCGGGATGCATCAGAATACACTACAAAACTCTTTGTACCCTCTGGTGAAGTAAACACTGGAGCAGAAGTGATCCTATCTTTCAACAATTGGAAACTTTTCTCACATGCATCTAACCACTCAAACTTCTTACTTTGGGTCAAAGTAGTCAAAGAAGATGCAATAGACACAAAACCATCCACGAACCTCCGATAATAACCCTCTAGACCCAAGAAACTCCAAATGTCAGATGGAGTCAATGGTCTAGGCCAATTTTTTACCGCTTCCGTTTTCCTTAGGTCTACCTCAACTCCCTCACTAGAAATGATGTGCCCAAGAAAAGTCACCGACCTCAACCAAAACTCACACTTGCTATATTTGCCAAACAATTGATGTTCTTTAAGGGTTTGCATACCATCCTCAAATGACCCATATGATCACCCTCATTCTTCGGATATACCGAGATATTGTCAATGAACAAAATGACAAATAAATCTAGGTAATTTCGAAACACTCTATTCATTAGGTCCATGAACGCCGCCAGAGCATTAGCGAGACCGAAAGACATGACCAAGAACTCATAATGCCCATACCTACTACGAATGTCCGTGTTTGGTATATCCTCACCTCTCACCCTACGTTGGTGATACCCCAACCTCAAGCCTATCTTTGAAAAGTAGCTCGCCCCTTGGAGTTGATCAAACAAGTCATCAATCCGAGGGAGAGGGTACTTATTCTTAATGTTGACCTTGTTGAGTTGGCGGTAATCAATGCACATTCTCAAGGACCCATCTTTCTTCTTTACAAACAAAACCAGAGCACCCCATGGAGAAATACTAGGCCTTATAAAACACTTATCTAGTAAATCCTTGAGTTGAGCCTTCAACTCCTTCAACTCGGCTGGAGCCATCCGCTAAGGAGGAATTGATATGGGGTTTGTATCCGGTAGAAAATCAAGGCCAAAGTCAATTACCCGTTCAGGATGAATACCGAGAAGGTCATTAGGAAAACCTTCGAAAACTCACTCACTACGGGGACTGACTCAATGGGAGGAACTTCGGAGTCTAGCTCTTGGACTCTTACTATGTAATATAGACACCCTTTTGAGATCATTTTGTATGCTTTTATACAACAAATAATACGACCTCTAGGAATAGAATTTCCCCCCTTCCACTCGACAACGGGTTCATTTGGGAAGTTAAACCTCACCACTCTTGTCCTACAATCAATGGAGGCAAAACATGTATGCAACCATTCCATACCCAATATAACATTAAAATCAAGCATATCGAGTTCTACTAGATCAACATAAGAAACTCTATTGGGAAATATTATTGGACAATTTCTATACACCCTTTTTGCAACAACCGACTCACCCACCGGAGTAGACACTACCAAAGTTTCATGCAAAAAATATCGGGTAAAATATCAATCTTTTTATCTATTAGAGGTGTAACAAATGATAAAGTAGTGTCGGGATCAAGTAAGCCATATACATCAAAAGAGAAGACTTTCAACATACCGGTCACCACGTCAGGAGAAGTCTCTTGCTCACCCCTAGAGCAAAGAGCATAGAAGCGGTTCTTCTTTAGAGCATCACCAGAACCACTTGTTTTAGCTTGACCACTACCCTTATCTTGAGTTTTCAAATTTGGACAATCTCTCATCTTGTGACCACTCTTGCCACAACTAAAGCCATTATCCGTCCCCTTAAGGCAATCACCATAGTGCTTTTTACCACACTTTCCACAAGTTGGCTTCTCATTTGGTGAATTAGTACCTTTTCCCTTCTTGAATTTAGGGTTAGACACCCTATCACCAATAGATTTTGGTATTTGGAAGGGACTTGATTAGAAACTCGCTTCTTAAATCTAGGCTTGTCTTGTATTTCAAGACTATTCTTCGAAGAACCTCCATCATATGACCTTGATCTCTTAGCATCTCTACTTTTTTGCTTAGCCCTTTCCTCTTCAATCCTTCTTGCATGCACTATAAGACGAGAAATGTTCATGTTGTCATGTAGCATGTCTTAATGACACTCCTCTTGTAAGTCATCTGACACCCCCGTCACAAAACGGATCATTTGGTCTCTAGGATCGGAAACCAAAGAAGGAGAATATTTGGACAACTTAATGAATTCCAAAGAGTACTCATGAACACTCCTTCCTCCTTGGCGAAGGTTGATGAACTCCACCACTTTTTCCTCCCTCATCTCCCTAGGAAAGAAACAATCTACAAAAACCACCTAAAAGATCTCCCAGGTCACCGGACAACCCCTCAATGGCCTATTATCCCTCCATTGCACATACCAAGCTTGCGCCACGTCTTTGAGTTAATATGTGGCAAACTCAACCTTCTCACTTTTGGACAACCCCAAAGCCACCAGTATTTTAGGGACTTCATCGATGAATTCTAGGGGTCTTCATCAACCTTAGACCCGTAAAAAGTAGGAGGGTTCATTTGAGTGAAGTCTTTTAGACAGGAAGTCATAGTAGTGACTTGTTAATGAGGACGGGGCACAATCTCTCGGTTTGCTTAAGCCGTCATAGATTGGATTGAGTCGTGGACGCTTGTGCTTGAGTGGTGATAGCTTGGGCCATTTGAACAACAGCGGTCCTTATATTCTCATCCGTCAAAGGAAAAGGATTGACTGGTGATTGCTCCAGATTAACATCTTCTTCAAGTGGTAGAACTTGCTCAACACGGGGAGGAGCTTCCGCATTGGCAATTTCCTCTTCAAGTATTCAAGCCGCATCATTCAGGTGTTTATTCTTCCAATAAGCACAACAATAAGATTAGATGTAAAATCACACCATAAGTATGCTCTATCGGCAGGATATAAGATTTCCAAGAAATAGAGAGATTCCTAACAATCATGTAGGTCCCTACTCATAAGTATGGCGCGCTTCACAATTATGAATACATACCTAAATAGACGTGGTAGATATAGATACATAACTCAACGATATTCAACCGCATGCTCTGATACCAAGTTTGTCACATTCGGGTTTACCCCCAGACATAACCGGCGTCATCATCCTTTTAAAGGACTAAGACTATCCTCTTAGTTTTATGTCATTAGATTCATAGGTTGAGAAATGCGGAAAAAAATAAAACTTTCATTATAACTACTTGGAGGTTTACATAGACCTCTACATACACATAATATATAGTCGTATCGAGTATACATAGACCCTTCGTATAGGAAGGTTACATAGCCTTCTACTGTTATTGCACACATACACACACACACACACACACACACACACACACACACACACACAGAGAGATATATATATATATAGTATAAAAATAGTATTAACAATTGTTTCATCTCATACCATCTAAACGATTATCACAATATGGGCATAGCCCTTACATCAATCCTACAAGACCACATATAGGTCGTACAAAAGTATAAATTGAAAAAGGAAAGAAATGAAAAAGTCTTTAAACTCATAACAAGTCCTAAGCTAGATAGTGGCATTGGCCTCGGAAGTTGAGGATCTACCCTACTTGTATGAAAGGAAGAATCCAAGCCTTCAACAATGTCTCCTTGCAAACTCTTCAATGATCGGAACCTAAATTGTTTGGGAAAAGGGGAAGAAAATGGGGTTAGTACTCCACATGTACTAAGTATGAGACCTTATGCCCATATACAAGCAAAACATGCTAAAAAGGGACTTTTAGTCAAAATATGTCATTTTACCCCTTTACAAACCTAATGCAAAGCCAAGCAGGTCATATCGATCAACCAAACATGCTTACTAACTCAACAAGAAATACATATTCCAACATACTTGAAAACCATGATTTGCTATAGCCCTATCATCAAGGAATGACATCACAAGAATGAATAAGAGTCAATCACAACATAATAAGCAAAACAACTACTCATGAACTCTTATCAAGTCAACAAATGCAATAACCAAGCAAAGCCCCATAACCTTACTCAATCAAGTATCCTCAAACAGAAACCATGACCAATGTCAAACTTTATATAACATGACATGTAGGTTTACATTTCATCATATATTAACATTATAACCCAAGGCATACTCATAAATCAACTAATACATATAGTATCAACAAGGTGACAAAGTCATCACAGACATATCATATATCACCATAACATAAACATATGTAAGAACCTCCTCCTAAGACTTCCCTCAAGGCTAACTAGTGCAATGTTTAGGTAGAGTCCCATACCCCTACCTAGATTAAGATAGACCTCTTAGGTTATCCAAGTTAGAGTTCAAGTCCTTTAATTCATTTTACCTTTTGGTTACATCTTGCCCTAACCGACATAGACCACATGAGCTAGTGTGGATTCCGGTGTCATAAAACCCTACACCGAAAGAAGGCGGACTACTTGCCAAGGTCGTACCAAAACATAATACATAGCAACTACGTGGATCCTCCAGCTAGTATTACTACCAAGTTAGAGTTCAAGTTCTTTAATTCATTTTACCTTTTGGTTACATCTTTCCCTAACCAACATAGACCACATGAGATAGTGTGGAATCCGGTGTCATAAAACCCTACACCGAAAGAAGGCGGACTACTTGCCAAGGTAGTACCAAAATTTAATACATAGAAACTACGTGGATCCTCTAGCTAGTATTACTATAGAGGCAACATAGTTCAAGAACTATGAAATATAGTACGGACCCTCTTCATGCGCCATGAATTATAGTCTCCAATCTAAAGATTAATGTATTGTTCCTACCTTCCCTAGGTGGGAAAGGACACTCCTCAATCTAGTTCACTCAGTGCTAAGCTAGAGTCCCTTTTTGAAATGTCTTTAAGCCTTTAATTATCAATCATATCTTATTTTGGGTCATAGGGTCTACCCGTTGTATAATCATCATCATCAATATCTCAATAAGAATTGTATGAGTATAAGTCCTTTCATCACAATTCATATCAGTGAAATTAACACATTAGTATTTCATAGCATATCAAGGCACATTGATAGTTTCACCATCCTTATATCACATACACATTAATCAACCTCACAACATAGTCAAGACATTTCAATTCAACATCATTTACCACCCTATAATCATAATATAAGGCACACTCCAATGTAACATCATGACTTAAAAAACAATTAATTACAATAGGAGTTAAAGATAGAGATTCTAAGACTTACCAAGTCTTCCTCAGAATCTATCATCAAGGTCTTATCATCAACCCATAACTCCACACAATTTGGGGAGTAACATCATCACACAATGATAACCAATAAGATAACAAGGCCAATTGCATCTCTATAACACAATTAAACATTAGATTCTAACTTAAGACAAGATACATAGGCTAATTTCACAATACAATTCATAACCTAAATCACATCTCAAAAACTAGCATGATAGGCCTATAATTCATCTTAAGTTAATCATAATAACACCATAGGATAGTAATCTAATCAACAACCAAATCAATTGAATGATTATAATACATTACATGTCAAGATCACTATCTAGGGTTAGGGATGGAGGATCATATTCTTCAATTTAGACCAAACGACTAACAATTTCCATAATCAAGTTGAAATTCATGTTAATATATTCAATACAACCTAAAGAAATCATCAACAACTCAATGTATAACTGCAATTTCGTAATTGAATGAAACCCTTAAGAAATCTCAACTTTTGAAATCCATTTTGAAGGAACCCTTTGAGGAAAGAGTCTCAAAGGTGAATTAGATCCCATACCTTAATGTTTGACAACAATTTGATGGTGAATTCTTCCCTTTCCATCCCCCAAACCCTTCTCCTTGCTAGTCTTCAATGGTGAGTTCAAGTACAGAGAGAAAGAAGAGAGAAGGAAGAGAGTTTATATTTGAGAAATGTCTTAGATTAATGAGGGTTGAGATTATTTATATTGGGTCTTAAATCAACTTAACTAGACTCCCTTAACCACTAATTAAACCACCTAACCCCCTAACTAATTAAATGAGAACAACTTAAAATAAGCAGAAAACTCAACCCTCACAGACGAGACCCTGAACGACAGGCCATCTGTGAGTCGATGGACCCTTACCCTTTCGTCCTGCACTCCGTCGATGAGTACAAAGATTGTGCAGGCGAGGGGCTTCCATGTATTGGCTAAGTGTGGGACGACGGTGGCATTGACGCCCTGTCAATCCACACACGGACTGTAGCCTGCACCTCTGCACTCCGTCGATGAGTTCAGAGGCTGCGCGGGTGAAGGGGCCTTCTAAACCAGCCTAAGTGTGGGACGACAGTGGCATCAATAACCCGTCAGTCCACACACGGGCTGTCTTTTTTCCCGTTGATGCACACTGCCAGGCAGTGTTGCTTCAAACGCTATGGTGCTCCTCAAGGGCCCTTTGGTTGGTCCTTAGGGAGTCGTACCCAAACGTTTCGACCATGAAATCACTCCAACACCTATTTACCACCTTTTTACCAATTTTCGTACATTTCCGCCTCCTAAAATTAGTCAAATAGGCTAAGGTATGATAACATCCCTTTAATAAAACTTCACGGACGTAATGGACGTTCTTGGACGTTTTGGTTCTTTAAACATCCTAAATGACCTATATCTATTTGTAATGGACTTAAAAATTGTACTCAAACCTTATGACACCTATGTTAAGATTTACGACATGTCTTGGATTTTCAAGGTTTTACACCATTGTTACCAATGCCTTGATCCATCTACTTCAAAAATATTTCTCTCTGGTCATGTAATAATCCAGCAAAAGAGTTTTCCTTTTGAATCTATTCCTCATGGGCTACCTCAGGTTACACCATAAGGAATACATTCATGGCTTGACAGCTCAACCACTAACCACTCATGTCATCCTGTAACCATATCTCTTCCCGTGTCTCTAACATATGTTCCATTAGTTCCTATGTCAACTCGTGTTTTACCGACAGAGAACACGCCACCATCATCTTCTTCATCCCCATTGCAAACACATTCGCATTCCACATCTCCTTCTGGTACCCAGAATGAAAAGACTAGTCCCTTATCCTCTGCGACTGTTCCTGCCTTGAGTGAAGATGCCCCTGCCTCTCCTTTGAAACAAGTATGTTCTACTCCCCCTCAACCACCTACTCGTGTTGCTCTTAGCATAATAATATTTTTAAGCCTAAAAAGCCTACGGACTACTCTACTTTGGTTGTTTCTATTGATACAACAGTGGTTCCCTGAACTTACGAACAGGCAGTTCAACATGCTCCTTGGCGTGATGCAATGTGTGAGGAGATTGCCGCTCTTGTTAAAATCAATACTTGGAGTTTATTTCCTAAATCTCAAGAACATAATGTAATTGTCTGCAAGTGGGTTTTTCAAATTAAACACAAACAAAATGGCTCAATAGACAGATACAAAGGAAGATTTGTAGCCAAGGGTTTTTATCAACGGCCAGGTATTGACTTTACTTATACTTTTATCCCAGTTGTCAAGCCAACTACAATTCGTATCCTAGTGACATTTGTTGTATACTTTAACTGGCCTCTCTATTAGCTCGATGTAAAATAATGCTTTCCTTCAAGGAACTCTAGCTAAAGAAGTTTATATAGATCAACCGACTGGGTTCACTAATAAAAGCTATCCTGATATGTGTGCAAACTTCACAAAGCAATTTATGGACTCCGTCAAGATCCTCGTGCATGGTATACAAAGTTCAAGAACTTTATTGCTTCTATTGGTTTTGTATGCTCACAATCAGATCCTTCTCTATTCATTCTCAGTGGAACAAACTCTGTTGTATTTCTTCTCTATGTGGATGATATCATACTGACAGGATCTTCAAAGTCCAAGCTTTACCATGTTAGTGATGCATTGGCACGTCATTTTTGTCTCAAGGGCTGATCTCTTTTGACATATTTTCATGGTGTTGAAGTTTGCCGCCAATCCACCAGTCTGTATCTATCTCAAAATAAGTATATTACTGATCTTCTCCAACACTTCGACATGATGTAGGCCAAGGGAGTCCGTACTCCTCTTACTTCCTCAGCCATTTTGAAACTAGATGATGGATCTCCACCTACTGATTGTAAAATCTACAAGAAGCTCATCGGCTCTCTTGAATATCTATCAATCACAAGGCCCGACATTGTCTTTGTTGTCAATCACTTATATTAATGCATGCACAAACCCTCCTATCAACAATTGCAAGCTGCAAAAAGGTCATTGCGATATCTAAAAGGTACCAATCACCTTTGTTTACTCATTCGACCAGTTGCACCTTTAAGCCTAACCACTTATTCAGACTCTGATTGGGGTGGGAATCCTAATGATCGATGCTCTACTGGTTCATATGTTGTATTACTTGGCGGCTCTCCTATCAGTTGGTCGTCTAAGAAGCAACGAACAGTAGCTCGCTCCTCTACTGAAGTTGATTACAAAGCCATTGCCAATGCTACTCATGAAACAATTTGGATTGTCAATATTTTCAAAGAGCTCCGCTTTTCTATTCTAAACACTCCAACCATTTGTTGTGATAACCTTGGTGCCACTTTCCTCTGCCAAAATCCAACTTTACACACACGTATGAAGCATCTTAACATGGATTATCACTTTTTTTGGGAGCTGGTTCATAATAAGTCTCTTACTATCTGTCATGTTTCATCCTCTTTGCAGCTAGCTGACTCTCTTACGAAGATTGTACCTACTGCTATCTTCCTCTCTCATCGATCCAAGATAGGTGTTGTGGAACCACCGTCTATCTTGCGGGGGCATAATAAAGAAAGATAATCTCAGGATATGTTCTCTTTACTCATTCCGATTTTGCAATCTTTTAGATCTTCCATATTTTGTTTGTATCCCTTATTTCATGTAATCTTCTGATTCTTTTTATTTAGTTTCCTTTGTATTGTAGCAATCTCTACTTCCCCTTATGTATTTAAACATGATTAACTTAATACACAAAAACACAGCTTTCTGCAAAATACTTCTCTTTTTATGAGGAACTTTATGTGTTTCAATGTATACAAAAGAGAAAATAAGGATGGTCAATTACTCGTGCAAACAAAAAGATCGAAGAGGAAGAGAACTTGGGACTTGTTTACGGTTTGCAGAGAAGAATTTTTTGAGCTAAGGACTTCTCAAAATTTTTTTTATCAAATATGATATTCTGATAAAGACAATTAATTAAAAGAGTTTAAAAGATTATTAGAAAAGGGTGAAGTTGTCAAATTGTATTTTATTACATTCGTGAAAAATAAATTAAAAAGAATTATATTGTTACAAAATATTTAAAATAAGGGAGGTATGTGTAATATCACAAACCTCGAGGGAGGTTAATGTCATTGAGTGAAACGTGGGGGGAAGTCTCTGAAATTATCCCTATATAAAATAAAGTTGTTCTCTTCACATGTTAATATGATATCTAAACAATTTGACGTGGAATACACATGCGAAGCACATCTAGTTATATGACAAGAAAAATATCGTTTATGAGGTAATATTAGTGAGATAAGACTAATTACCTGATTAACCTCATCAAGTTGAAATAAATACATACATTTTGCGTTTAACTAATAAAAATTTTCATTGACCATCTTCACAGGTTTGCGCGAATAAGAAATATATATAATGATCCACGTTGAACATTCACAAATAATTTTGCAATACAATTTTTTGTCAAGCTTATTATTCAAATCTCCGCTTAAATAAGAAATACTATATACTATAACATATTTTTGGAATTGGTAGTCATATGCAACGCACGTGTAAAAAAAGTAGTACTACGTAAAAGCCCCATACACGTCCAACCAAAAATAGAAAAAATATCAAGAAAACACACAAACAATACAAAAAATGCCTCCAAAAATTTCGACTTGCACCAATGACTTTAGAATATCGTAACGAATAAGAGAAAGAAAGCTTCCTTTCTTTTCGTAACTACATGAAAATGGTTGAGTAATATGTAAATTCCCCAAAATGGACGAAAAATCAAGAAAAACACATAAATAATACAAAAAACGTGTCAGAAAAATTTCCACTTGCAGTAATGACCTTAGCATATCGTAATGGATAAGAGAGCACCAATTTACTTCTTTTTTGTAACTGCCCAAAAATGACTGAATATTACGTAAATACCTCAAAATAGCCGAAAGATCAAGATACATACATAAACAATACAAAAAACATCTCAATTCTTTTTCCTTGCACCAATGACCATGAAATATAATAACGAATAAGAGAATAATACTTTACTTCTTTACTTAACTGCCCTAAAATAGACGAATATTACGTAAATGCCCCCAAAATGGTCGAAAATTTAAAAAACATCAGCAATGTAATAATACGCTTCAAAAAAATTGACTTGCACCAATGACCTTAGAATATTATTACGAATAAATGTACAAAACTTTACATGTATTCACAACTACTCCAAAATGCTTGAATATCACATAAATGCCCATAAATGGTATCAAGAAAAAAACGACTAATTTTTTTAACTTACACCAATGACCTTAGAATATCTTTAGGAATAAAACAACAAAACTTTACTTCTTTTCGTAACTGTCCGAAAATGGCTGAATATTATGTAAATACCCTAAAATGGCTGAAAAATCAAGAAAAATGCATATCAAAAACACCTAAAAAATATTGACTTGCACCAATGACCTTAGAATATCGTAATGAATAAAATAAAAAAACTTTTACTTCTTTTGGTAATTGCCCGAAAATGGCTGACTATTACGTAAATGTACCAAAATGGTCAAAAAATTAAGAAAAACACATAAACTATAAAAGAAATGACTCAGAATTTTTTGACTTTCACCAATGACCTTAGTATATCATGACGAATGAGAGAACTAAACTTTACTTCTTTTCATAACTTTCCAAAAATGGACGAATATATGTGAATGCCTAAAATGGCCGAAGAATTTAGAAAAACACATAAACAATATAAAAACCCTTAAAAAATTCAACTTGCAACAGTGACCTTAGAATATTGAGACAAATAAGAGCACAAAATTAACTTATTTTCGTAACTGTCCGAAAAATGACTAAATATGTAAATACTCCAAAATGGTTGAAAGATTATTGAAAACACAAACAATACAAGAAACGCCTTTACAAATTTGACTTGCACCAATGACCTTAGAATATCGTGACAAATAAAAGAATAAATCTTTAGTTATTTTTGTAACTGCCCGAAAATGACCAAATATTAAGTAAATGCTCCAAAATGGTCGAGAAATCAAGAAAAACACTTAAACAATACAGAAAGTGCCTTAAAAAGTTCGATTATCACCAATGACCAAACAAATAAGAGAACAAATTAAAAAACACATAATTTTTTTTTGATAAAGCAAAAAAATAACTCAAAAAGTTTTTGACTTGTACCAATGACCTTAGAATATCGTGGAAAATAAAAGAACAAAATTGTACTTCTTTTTGTAATTTTCCAAAAATGGCCGAATATTACGTAAATGCCCCAAAATAACCAAAAAATAAAGAAAAACACAAACAATACAAAAAAAGGCTTAAATTTTTTTTTTGAGCTGCACCTATGACCTTAGAATATCTTGACAAATATGAAAACAAAACTTTACTTCTTTTGTAAGTGACCAAAAATGACTGAATATTACGTAAATATCCCAAAATGACCAAAAAATTAAGAACACACATATATAATACAAAAAATGCCTCAAAATTTTTTTGACTAGCACCAATGACCTTAAAATATCGTGAGAAATAAAATAATAAAACTTTACTTCTTCTCATAGCTGCCCGAAAATGACCGAATATTTCGTAAATGCCCAAAATATTTGAAAAATCAAGAAAAACACATAAACTATACAAAAATGTCTCAAATTTTTTTTGACCTACACTATGACTTTCGAATATTGTGGCGAATAAAGGAACAAAATTTTACTTCTTCTCGTAACAGCCCGAAAATGACCGAATATTAATGAATACCCCAAAATGGTGGAAAAAGCAAGAAAACCACATAAACAATAAAAAAATCTCAAAAAAAATTCATCTTGCACCAATGACCTTAGAATATCGTTATGAATAAGAGAACAAAGCTTTATTTCTTCTCGTAACTGCATGAAAATGGCTGAAATTACGTAAATATCCCATAATAGATAAAAAAATCCAGAAAAACACATAGAAAATACAAAAAATGATTGAAATAGTTTTTTTTTTGGACCAATGACCTTAGAATATATGACGAATAAAAAAATAAAACTTTATTGCTTTTCGTAACTGCCTGAAAATGACAGAGTAATACAAAAATGTCTCAATTTTTTTGACTTGCATCAATGACCTTAGAATATCGTGACGAATAAGATAACAAAATTGTTTTGTTTCGTAATTGTTTAAAAATAACCGAGTATTATGCAAATGCCCAAAATGGCCAAAAAGTCTAGAAAAATGTGTTAATAGACAAGATCAAATTGTAATGCTCAATAATTTGTTCAGTCTATCCCCACTCAATGATTTAGTTATATTGCCGATTAAAGAAGCGATTAGAGGTTGTAAGACTATAATCGTACATATAACCTTGTAAATTGATGATTTGATAACCAATTGACGTCCATTATATGATATAATATGCATGAATTCAAAGTAAACTGCAGCCCTGTAATTTTCCAAGTTATTATTTTAATTTCAACTTGTAATTGAATTATATTAGTTTACTTTATTAATTTAAATTATTGATCACTCACAAAAATACATCAATATTTCTAAGAACATGTGCATGAATTTCTAGTTATTGGAAGAATCAAGGATTACGTATTCTTAAGTTATGTGGGTACGTCATCTAAATCTTAAAAAGCTACTATATTGATTCCCCAACCACATACACTTGTGTGTGCGTTTGGGCGCAACAAGTATTGTATATATATAATGGTTGGTTTTTGGTGATAACTATTTACAGCTGTATTGCCTAGAATTGAAATAGTTGTGAATGCTTTAGAATTTCTTCTCTCATTTTGAGTATTTGAGGATCTACTGTGATCAATATCAATGTCTTGAATAGTGTTTTTGCTTATAGTGTGTTTGTGTTGATCTGTGTAGGAAATTCAAATCGCATGAGTTATTTCATGAACGTCTAATATCTATGGTGACTAATTGTGAGACTTTTAGTGACCATTGCATGCAAGAAAACTTTATATTGTAAAGTTATGCCCATCAATTATGTTTGGTGGGGATTACCTCAAAAACATGTGTGTGGAATCCTAGAATTTGCATTGTTGGTCTAACCATTTAATCATGGCAAAAGCAAGAAATAATCTTAGACAAGTTTTAAGAGTGAACCCAACTTTATACCTACATTGTGACTACCTATATGATGGTGTGCAATCATTTTGACACCAATTGAGCCTAATCCTTTTGTTGACAACCTTTTTGAATCTCCAGATCTTAATATGTCATTACTCATAAATCTTTTTTGAAACATTGATTTGTTGAATAGTCAACTCATGCCAAAAACCTAAGTTGTGGGTGAGGTAAAGAAGAAAGAAAGAATCCAAGAGAAAAATAAGTGTGAGACCCACCCTTGGTTCTATGACAAAAAGATGGAACCCCTCCATATATGAAAAAAGAGAAAGAAGATAAGAAAATGAAATAAGAAGACGTCAATTTGAAAACAACAATGTTTTGAAAATTGGAATTCAATGACCCAAATTGACCATACATTTATACTCAACCCTGTTACAGGCTTTAAAAAGACCTCTGTGATCTTACTAAAGTTGGGTTATGT
Source organism: Solanum pennellii (assembly GCF_001406875.1). Taxonomy (NCBI): domain Eukaryota; kingdom Viridiplantae; phylum Streptophyta; class Magnoliopsida; order Solanales; family Solanaceae; genus Solanum; species Solanum pennellii. The sequence continues at coordinate 24,993,090 of NC_028638.1, forward strand.
ATTGATTGGAATATATGGGAAAACCTATGGGTTGAAACATGCATGCATTTCTCTTTGTGGGTGTGAGAGTTGTATTTATTCCTACATTCTTGATTGATATGCGTTGTGAGAGAATGAAATTGTCCTTTGTTGTGAGGGAACTTGAATACTTTTATTGAAGCGTAGCCTTGCATCATGAGTGAACATATGTGAACTTGAGATTAGATTGATACTGACTAGTCATCGTGTGAAAATATGTATTTTTTATCTAACATCATCATGGTCTGAGGATTTTTGTACATAATTGAAACTTGCTTAGACTTAAAGTTAGACTTGTGACGAATCTTGAATATGACTCACAATAAGCACTATTTGGGGGAAACAATGTTGAACTAATTGAATTCTTCATTTACTTGAGGACAAGAAAAAGTTTAAGTTGGAGGTGTTGACGATTTAAAGATTGACTCATTTGAGACATTTTTATTTAAAAAAATTAATTTCCTCAATGCCTTTTATGTCCATATCTGACATTTTATTATTGTTCTGTAGCTATGAATGCTTAAGGACAAGCAAGGATGAAATTACACAAAATGTTACAACCTTCAAAATGAAATAGGACAAGCTAGAGATTATAATGTGTTTCATGAGTTAATAAATGTGTTAAAATAATGAAGAATATCATAGGGGGTCAGTTTTAAAGAGTTAAGAAGTCGAACGTCAAAGAACAACCAAGACGTTCAGAAACTAGTCTTGTGTGTGCTAGTGTGCCTTTGCATGTTTTATGTGTTGTTGGTGTCTAAAATGATATGAGGGGGCTATAACATCTAGATGTTCATGTTTAGGTACGAAACGTATGGGTAAGACTCCCCAAGTACCACCCTAAGGGTCTTTGAGGATGACCCAAACGTTGGCCATGAAGCTTTCAAAGGAGTCCAATCCACGACCCCAAACGACGCCCAATAGACTGATTGATGCCCCGTCAAATGGGGGCATGGCTCCACAGTTAGATGTGGGATATTATCCCCCAAATGGGTATCCTCTTTCACAAACCATGACATGAAGGACGACCCCGTCAACCCATCCACAGTCTGTGGATGGGGTCGTCGTTTGCCACCTGCAAATTCTGCAGAGTTACAGCCAACTTAGGGGTGAATGGAAAAATTCACTCCACATCCTAATTAACTAGTAGACGGTTATTTTAGGTGTTCTTAAGTATTTTACGTTAATTTATACACCTAAAACCTAAATTACGCTTCACTTTTCAAAATCAAGAACTCCTCTCCTAAACAAAACTCTCTCAAGACTCCATTGGAGCTTGAACTCATGGTGAAGCTAGGATTGGAGATTTTCAGTGGTTTCTTCATCAAATTTCGTGGGTTTTCTTCTAATAAGGTATTGTAATTCATCCTTGATTCTTCTGTCGTTCAAGGATCCAATCCAGAGGCTTTTCAAAAGGTTTCAAAATCCTAAATTCATCTATTTCAAATTCTAAGCATGATTTCTTGCATGAAAAGGTTTTAATGGATGAATTATGATGTTTTAAATGTTAATTGATGAATTTATGATCAAAAACTCCATAAAACCATGATCATCCTAATTCTCTAGTTTTGACTTATGAAGTAGGTATGATGAATGTGATTGGATGATGTTAGAACTATGTTTATATTATGTTGTATCGTGATTATCTACTGCCAATTATTCCTAATTATGATGAATTTTTGAAAACTAAGTAAAGGTGATCAAGGCTTGGATGAAGGGTAAGTTGACCTCAATTGTTCTAGTCTTATTGAATTGATCTTGTGTGATATGGTCCACTTATGGTGGTGGTGTTTACCTTATGTATGTGGAAGTATATGTGCATTGTGATTTATAGCCTTGAAGGCATTGAATGTGAAGTAAAGTGATGTTATGATATATATGTATAGAGATGTTTTATAAAGTAATGAATGTGTATCTTGAAGCTACTATGGCTAATTGAAGCATGATGTAAATGTGAAGTATGGTTGTGTGTGAATTATGATGAAAGTAGTGTGATCATGATTAGGAGAATATGTTAGGAGTGATGTTGATTAAGTGAAAGGCTTTGTCACATGTACATACGCAATGAATGATCGAATGAATGAAGTTAATGAAAATGTAATGAATGAGAGTCTACTGAAAGAGGTTTCTCAATAGAATTCTAATGAATGAAAAAAGGGGATTTTGGGGTGGACACTCTTCGTGAGTTGATATGTGGTGTTAGTAGCAACCTCACTATTCTCAAGAGTTTTCCAATGAATGAATGATAGGTTGATATTAGTACTCTTGGTGAGCTAAGATGTAGTACTTGGTAGAAATATCTTAACCTGTAGCTAATGAATGTCTAAAACTTTGTGGGAACTTATGCTTAGCACCAAGACGATTGAAGAATAGAGATGTTGTATCCAAGGTACCTCTTGAGATGAGTACTCTTAGTGAGTTGAGATTTAGTACTTAGAAGCAATTTCCTTATCCATTTAACTATGCGCTTGCATAGGTCTTGCTATTGGTTATCCATTTAAAGGCTAAAAAAATGACCCTACCTTAGGCAAATGGGTATCCCTCATTCGGTAGGGGTTAATACCGGGATTCCATGCCAATTGTCTCTGTCAGTTAAAGCTAGCCCTAACTAATGAATGTAATGAACTAGGTCTTCTTAAGGGTGTACTACTTAGGGTAGGTGGTGGAATGGGACACCACCTATGCATTACACAAGTAGACATTTGGAGGGATTTTGGTGTGTCCTTGTAATGAAAATGAATGAATGAGTTACTATATGATGTTAATGAAGCATGTTGATTATATGTCTAATGTGAATGAAGCATGTTGGTATTGTATCTAATGTTGATGAAGGTTATGTAAATGATTGAATGTGATGTGCCTAGTCTAGGGTGATTCATAAGGAGCACTAAGTGGTAGTAATAGTATGGGATGCTACTTTCGCATTGCACAAGTGTAACGTGGGGGGTTGTCTTAGAGGATGGTCTTTATGTGAAGTTCTTAAATGCATGAATGTTTCCTCTTGTAATGAATGTTGACTTGTTGAGTTGTGATGAAAAAGGAAGTATCCTTGTCTTTGGTAGTCTTAAGGATCATTTAAGTGTGTATTGAAGATGTTGTATGGGCGGTCTCTTCGTGTCTTACCTAGATGAGTCTTAGGATAACTTTTAATGAATGTTCTAAGTGATTAATGGATTGTCACAACCCAAGACCACACTCTAGAAGATATGGCACTCTTGGAGTGCAACCAGTGTACTTGACCTCTCGGAGGTCTTGTACAAACCCTTTCGTATCGTTCATCGCTTATAAACATATGAAAAGTAGTGCGGAATTAAAACTTTTCATAAACATTCTATAAGTCTTAATAAAACTCTTTCATATAAAACTCATAGGAAATAATAAGTCTCATTTCATCAAATCTTAGACATGAGAATACTTTGGGACACGACCCATACGATAGGAATACAAAAATCCTTAATCTATTACAATACTTCAAAAGAAATAAAAGACATCTATGCCCTCGAGTAAAATGAGGACATACTTCCCTTCACTTGAATGATGTTACGATCGAAGTCTTGCCTCCCAAATGCTCCTCACCTGCCAATAAAAGCATGGAATTAGTACAACCACATGTACTAAATATGACATAATGCATAAAAATCATTAAATTGGAAATATGCATATTTTTCATTTAAATATTATATCATAATCATAAGAATAACATTTAACACCTTAGAAACATATAAGATAAACTTTAAGCAACTTAGTACATTTTTAAGGTCACTTTACAGTGAACCAATTCACTGTTAAGATTACAATGAATTTCTCAACTTCTCCTTAGACACCTTCTAGCATGCAATCCTATCACCAAAAGTTATCCTAAGACTCACTTAAGTAAGACAAAGAGATACCACCCATACACCCTCTCTAGGCACACCTAAATGATCCTTAAGACCACTTATAATGAGATACACACCAAGAACATAAACATGAGATCCTCCTACCAAAGGTGATTTTAAGTCTCACTTGAGTGAGTTGTGAAGAGACCGCCTATATAATCCCTTACACACACGCTAAAGAGATCCTATAGGTTACCTAAGATAGAATCATCCTTACATAATACAACAATATATAGATGATATGATATTCTCCTTCCAAAGGCTATCAAAAGACTTACTTAAGTAAATAAAGAAGATAACGTCCATGATTGACCTCTTCAAGATTACCTAAATAATCCTTAATACTACCTAAGACTTAGATCATGTCTACATAATCAACCAACTTCCCTAACTAGAGTCATTCTTAAGACTTATCTAGGTATGATACGAATTGACCATTCCCATACCCCTTCACAACTTAACTTGACAACCGTTAACTAATCTAGATAAGTACTTATTCATTTAACATGATTTCTTAACTTAAGTCATTACATTCCTTAGTTCATTTAGGAGACATTCATCACATAAGGACATTTAAAGTAATGGTCTTGGAAAAGACATAGGGACTCTAACATCTTCAAAGCCTATTGTGCAATGTCTAGATAGGTATCCCACATGATGAGAATAGACAATAACCGACATAGACCATGATAGCTAGACATGGAATTCGGAGTTCTAACCTACTCCGATGAGGGTGTTCTACTTTCCAAGGGTAGAACTAGGGTACATACCATGTAGGAACATGGTTAAGGAATATGAAGGGCTTTTATGTACTCTAGTCTCAATCTCAAGTAGAGCTACATTGTACTCTAGTCTTTGTCTCAAGTCGAGCTACTTCCCATAACATAATCACTCGGTGCTAGCCTTTGTTCTCATAGAGTAATTGACATTAAGGGTTCATACAAATGCGCTACATATCTAGTTCATAACCCAATCACATTCACCCTACCAAAGAGATCCACTAGGGCTACCTTACAATGGCGACATAGATAGCTCATCATGAACTTCCTAAGTATGATATGATGTCGTTCCAGCTAATCAACCCTAAGTCCATCATCCTTTACATGAAGGATATCATTACGCCTCTCAATTTCAAAGTTTAACCTTACCACTAGGTTTAAGGTTCCATGTACATGACCTTCTTAACATCATTTAAGGTCTCACATATCATTCATTTCTATATGAAAGAATGCATTAAGTCTACCAAAACAAGATACTACATTATTTACTTTATCACATATATCATATCATTCTTTGAAGCACTTAGGAATGACCCTTATCATCTTTATGTCATACTCTACATTAATATAACATTACTAATATAACCATTATAGACTCATATAGTCAACTAGTAACAATCATGCATTAACTCTAAGACCACACACATGAACATAGTCATAGTCTAACATGATCTCCTCATATGCATTAGAAGGAACACATACTTTCACATTACTTCACATGTAGATATATATGATCATACTTCACATAAATCAACTACAGTAACCATCATAATACTTCAAGTAGTTCCGACAAGGCCATGATCATCATAGTACATAAAGTAACACCGACAAGGCCACATCAATTGCAAGTAAAGCACATAGCACCACCACCATAAGTGGACCATACCAATCACAACATAAATTAAGTCTAATTAACATAAAATAAAGAGAATTAGGGCAGCGTACCACCAATCCATTCTCTCCTCTTCAATCCAATGCTAAATTATCCAATTCAATACCATAAGGCCCTTACCCATAGCCATGAACATCAATTCAATACATAAACTATAATACTCAATTAATCTAGGTCACTTAAATATATATTCATCAATATTAGACAACCTAGATATCAATTCAATACAATTACTACATCAATCAATAGCCCAAACAAAACTACACTAGAATTCATAACCATTAAGTCCAAATCACTTAACCCATAAAGTAGTCAAAAACTAGGGTTCATTAATTACGTGGTTTCGTATGTTAATTGAGTTAAAATCATATAATTAACAACAATTCAATCATTATACAATGCTTTAAAACATTTAATGCAATAACCCATGGATAGATCATAAAATTGGACAATTCATCTTTGAAAACTTTAGAAAATTCTTTGGAAGTTGGGCTCCTTGATGAATAGAGTTTCAAGGATAAAAATCCATCTCGATAAATCTAATCCTCCAATTTGATGAAGAATCAGCACTCAAACCTCCAATCCAATCCCTTCTTTGAGTTTTGGCTCCAATGGAGTTCTAGAGAATTTCTAAGGGAATTTGGATTTTGATTTTGATGAATGAATTCTTCTAAGTGATAAAGGCTTATAAACATCTATAAATACACAAAATACCCTTAAATATCCTCCATTTCTCTTATTTGTACGTTGGGTGAATTTACAACTTCACCCCTAAGTTAGTAGTGAACCTGCGCAGGAAACCAGTACCATTGACGACAGCTAGTCGACAGAACGTTTGTCCACAAACGAACTGTCCTGTCCTCTCGGTGTTTGGTTCAGAGACTTGCCTTTGGGAGATTTATATCCCTAGTCTAAGTCTTGACCCATGAAACTCATCGATGGGGCGTCAACTGGCCCACGAGTCGTCGCTTGCCTCAGTCGTTGGGGGCTGGTGTAGAAAGCCTTGGCTCTTAAGAAGGGTCCTTTCTCAAGGACCTTGGTTGGTCCTTGGGGATGTTTGACCTCACATTTCCAACCCGAATATGTTCGTATAAGAATTTAGTACCTCTAACATGAATTTCATCCAAAACTAACACGTAAAACTCGACGAAACATGCCAAGACAAACAAGGTCATTTCAAGGAAAACCTTTCGAATGTCATGGATGTTCTTGGATGTTTGACCTCCAAACGAAACTTGACACACTGCATATAAACACCATAATAACTCATTTAAGGACCTTATAACCTCATGAATCACACATAAACACATAAAATACATATGAGGCACATAGGTGACTTAGTCATCGAACGCCTTGGTCATCCCTTCACGTTGGACTTCCAATGCACCTAAAACTCTAAACACTGCTTCAATACCACATTAAAGACCATTTTAGGACCTTAGACCATTATTACAACCATGTCAGTCTCTAGCTTCATCTAAGTCATTTTTGAGGTATTACATGGGTTACTTGATGAATGTGGCTATATGTTGAAAATTATGACACCTTTTATGCTAAATAATGATTTATATCATATTTTTACTAAAAATGCATGAAAAACATATTTCAACTAAAATATCATTTTTAAAGCATGTTTTTGCATATTTCCATACTTAGTACATTGTTGCACTAACTCCATATTCTTCTCTATTTCTAAAAGTATAGGTGGAAGGAAGTGAATCTTACTCAGGGGTGAAGCTTGAGAAGTAGATTGTTCTCGCAAGTCTCTTGGTACGTCCTCATATGTTCGAGGACAAGGATGTTATGTTTAGTTTTATCTCTATTAAAGACTTGTATTACTCTTTGGGTTTCTTTTCTATGTAAAGGTGGTGACCCTCTGATATTAAGACGTTCTAAGATGGCTTGTGGTGATGAGACTTCATTTCTTACTTTTATGAAAAAGTTTCTTATTGACTATATTGTGAAAAGTTTTTATTCCGCACTACTTTTCATACTTATGTGATGAATGAAAGATAAGATACTTGTACAAGACCTCCGAGAGGTCAAGTACGCCTCGTCACTACTTGGGGGTGCTCACGGGTCGTGACACAAAATAGGCTAAAAACACACAAAAAAGAGTAAATATGTGAAGTTGATGCTCTCAAAGAGGCATTCAACGAATCTCCAAGTTTTCCTTTTCCATCCTAAATTGACATGACATTTTGTTGCTCCCAACTGCACACAAGTGTACGCAGTAGCGCAATTAATATAGTGACCCGAAAATAGTCAAATTTCTAACCCAAAGGACTTGTCAATCAATTATTTACTAAATTATACTAATTTTGATTATTTATTCAATGGAGGTTGTCAAAGATGAATATACATTAACTAAACTAAAAATAACGATAACTTTTTTTTTTAAAAAAAACAAAGAACTAAGAAATGGTAGATTTTTCACACAATAAATGAATGAATAGATATAGGATTAAAATTTAATTAACAATCATGTTTAGCATCAATATCATCAACTTATTTGAATATCTAGTTGTTGCTTCATGGGGTAGATGATATAGTCATGATCTCCCGACCTCTTGCCGTCTACCACAATTGAAAATGTAACTACATCCCTGAGCGGGGATAAATTGAATTAACAATGGAGAATTACGTTGTCTTCCTGTATTTGAACCAAGCAAGGAACCTAGGTCTATCCCAGATTTAATATTTCAAGAACACCTCATCAAATTCTAGGTGTCAACGATCGTAAATAGGTATAAAACCCAACTAAATGTGTTGGGGTTGAATCCACGGGGAGAGGTATGTGTCTTAAATTCAATTAGGAATTGCAAAGTGGTCTAAATTAACCATAAGAATAGATAGTTTCAAAAAAGACATTAATCAAATAAAAGGGGTAGCACAAATGTAAGATGGGGGTTTTGGTTTGTAATAATTAACTACAAGCAATCCCAAAAAAAATTCGAAATAACAATAGGGAGAAGGATTCTCTAGATGCGATCGATTATAGTAAAATATAGATATATTGATAATTCAAACTACTAGAAAATAGCTAAATATCAATGAGTAGGCTAGACTATAAGGGAGATAACTTTCTCTTGAACGACTACCCCGAATCAGGTGATTTCTTTTGAACATCAACAAGCATGTCATTAAAGAGCAGCCTATACCTTAATTCATCCACTCTTTCGAGATAGATCGATAGGATTGAGTTTAGGATTCTCTCTCTCAATCTAAATCCAGATCAACCAAATACCCACAAATCATTAATCAATAATCTTAGCTCTAAAACCTCTCTCTCGAGCAAGCCAAGAACACAAAGATAGAACTGCGTTCCAACTACAATTCATAAATTAAACCACAATCAATAATTAAACTTCCTTTGAAATAGTATTTAAACTAGTAATTAACCATACCCATAAACTAATTAAATCTAGAATCACATTATCACATCCCAAGAATTTGGATTTTAGTCAAACATCACAAAAAGGTAAAAACAATTACCGAATCGATTATCCATCAACAGGATAAGAGTGATTTAGTCTTTGCAATGCTTCAATTTGTAGAATATTAGAAACCCACTTCAAAAATCTCCAAATTGAATTTTTGAAAATCTTCAAAACTATGAAAAACTACATGGTAAAGTGTTCTGAACTAATTCAGTCTAAGTAAGGCTTTTCTCTAATGCTCAACTCTCTAAAATAAATGTTCAAAATCTAATTTGTAGTCGCAAAACTTAAGCCATAAAAGTATGTTTGTCAAAGCAACTCGGGCTCGCTGAACCACTCGGCGAGCCGCCAATCGATATCTTCCATCACATTTTTCCTTGGCATTAAGCATCATCAAGGTATGTAACTTTGGGCGATCCCTTTTTGCTTCACAAAACTACTCGACAATTTACCGACTGCTCCATTTTGTCGACGACTTGATTTATCCCTTTGGGGATGGCACACTAGAACTTTAGGTGGTCAAGCTAGCCACTCGGTGATCCACCAAGTTCTCTTGACGATCACCAGGCTAGCCTTTCTTCAATTCTTCAGTTTGTTTTGTTCCTTTTTGTCTTATAGTGTCCTTTCTTTGTTCCTCAATCTATATACTTGAAATTCAAGGATTTATCAGTTTTTGGCACAAATTAAGCATTTGAGAAAACTCAATCTATATAAACAAAGCCCCAAATGAGTCCAAATCTTAGACTCATCAACATCCCCAACTTACATTTTCTTGTCTCCAAGTAAAACTTAAGATCAGAAGTTCAAAAAGGATGTCTCAAATGATGCTACATAAGACTCAACATGAATGCACCCAACAAGACTCAACTTATTTCTGCAAAAAACAATTGTACACTAAAAGGTTCAAATTGTGACTCACAATTATAAAAGATGCTCAAGTTCACAATACTTCCTTCAAATGCAAGTTCAAGCTCAATAAAGGTACTCAGATGCACTCACAACAAATATGATTCCCTATTCACACCAATATCTTCAACAATTTATAGTTCTGGAATCACATACGACTCGTACACTCACAAAGATGAACACACACATGACTTCACCCATAGGTTTGCCCTTATTTTCAATCAACATTCGCTTCAACTCACTCAATATCACAAAGGTATTTTCAAGGATTGTAACGGGGATGAGCATAAAAGTATGGTTATTTAGGCTCAGTGGTTGCTACTCTCACGAAACGTGGTACGAACATCACTTTCTTCCTTTTCTTCATCATTTTGATCATGCTCATAATTCACCCCATTATTCACTTTCAAATTGACTACCAAATCCCCATTTCTTTTGCAACTTCAACTACTTTATTTCACAATTTTTTTCGTTCTTTTTCTTTTTATTATCTTTTTTTTTTACATGGAGGGCTTCCTTATTTTTCAAAATCATTTCTCTATGGGGAATCATTCATACTTCTTGATTCACCTCTCTTTTCATCACACCCCTAACTTAGGTTTCTGGCCTAAGTTGGCTATTCAAACACAACACACTTCATGAAAGTTATGGGTGAATGGATAAAGAGGGATCACAATTGTTCAAGTTAATTCCAACAAAATGATAAGGCTCAAGGGGGTTCAAGTAAGTTTCACACATCTCACAAGGTAGGCCACAAAAGAGGTATAATGTTAATTTATTTCACTCATCAAAATTGTTGCCTAAGATCATTTCAAGAGCTTGCATTCACTTAGTCAACGGGACCAACAGGGCAAATTCTAAGTTTCATCACACACAACATTCAAGGTAAGATTATCACACAAGACATTAACACATATATCAAACGAGACTCCACACTTTCTAGCTTGTGTGCAATGTTCATCACAAGTGACTCTTTCGATAACCGACTAGACACAAGGAGATGCAAAAAGTCCATGCATTGTCTATGCAACTTCATTTGGCCTCATCTTATCCTCATATTCATTTTTTTCAATTAAGAGACCTATTCAAGTCATCGGTATTGATCATAACTAATAATCAAATTGCATAAGAAAAACCATAATCATATAATAAAGGTGGCACAAAATTTCAAAATAGGTCAAAAACCATTTCCATTCAAAATAAGAAGTCACAAGCTCAAACATCCACAAGAGAAGATCAAAACACAAAAATAGATCACAGAACCCAATAATACAAAAAAATGTAATTAGAAGAGGTAGGTACAGAAATACCTCACCCCACCCACAAAAGAAAATTAGTTGTCCTCAACTGCAACTAAAACAACAGAAATCAATAAAAATTGTGAGTGGATATCCAGGTCATCAGGATATCCACGGTCCTAAAAACCATTAACATATCAGTGGACTTCAGTTTGTCCACATCTTTTCTCAACATTACAATTCTGGTCTTTAAGGTCATCACCTCATAAACGACTCCCTGACCTCTTTCACACACCTCTATCCTTGTCGTAAGGGAATTAATAACATATCTAAGAGGTGTAAAAGCATCGCTAGATCTCCCTCAATAATACCAGGAACTGGAGTCTCTACTCTGGAAGCACACACATCGACACAATGGGCTAGATTCCCTATCCGTAATAACATGGTTTGGGTGAGTGGAGGTCGGAATGCAGTACTAGCAGTAGACCTAGGATTGTAGGAAAACAGTAGAAGAACTCAAATTCATATAAAAAATAGAGCTAGAAATAATAGAGTTCGAAATACCTAAAAACCTCGTGGTTAGAGTAGGCAATACTTCCTCTACAAGTAGTGTTTGAATATCAATAGTTTAGGATGTCTCCACTGGGATGCCCTCTTTTTGTTAGCCTCATCCTTCAAATACTCAGCCTCAATTGGTCGGATGTCACCGTACGGTTCCGCCATGCAGTACTAGATCGCCCAAAGTTACAGAACTTGAAGATGTTGAAGGCCAAAGGAAAAAGGCAATGAAATTGACCAAATGGGCGGATCGCCGAGTGGATTGACGATCACGACTGATTGCATCGAATGGTACTTCGCATCACATTTTTTGCGACATAAATACATTTTTAAATTCTTAGTTTATTATCAAGTTTTCACTATAGAATTAGAATTATCAATTTTGAAAGGAGAACTCTGAATATTGAGACTAATTTTTCCTTAACTTTGGAGATTGGAAACTTTCTATTTTTGAGAAATTGAAAGTGGGTATTGAAGATTCTTCAATTTGGACCTTTGTAAAGATGAAACTAATCTTACCCAATTGATGGAAACACAATTTGGTCCATCAATTGGGTAAAAGTTTCTATCTTTTTATAATATCTAGCTAAAACCCCAATTCTTGGGGTGTGATTATGGGTTGATTTAGCTTATGAGTATTGCTAATTGATAGTGTAAATGTTGTTTAAAAGTGATTTCAATCAGTAATTATGATTTGATCTAAAGGGTTGTAGTTGCAAATTCAATTCTACCTTTGTGTTTTTAGCTTGCTCGAGAGAGAAGTTTTAAAATTAAGATTATTAATTTGATGGTCTATGGGTATTGGGATCAATTCGAGAGAGTGAATGGAATAAAGTGTAGGGTGTTCTCAATTGTTACTTGTTGGTGCTACTTGAACTCGACTCCGTGAAACCTTGTTTGATCGAGAGAAACCAACTTGATTTTGGGTAAATTGTTCAACAGAGAGTTTATCCCCACGAATGTCTAGCTTAGTTACTAATTTACAGTTATTAAGTATCAGTTATGATTACTCATTTCTTAATATTAGCTTATAATCCAATCACATTCCAATAACATGTCTCATTTCTTGTTTATTTGTATTATTTGATGTTGATGTATTTAATAATTACAATCAAAACCCCCATATTTGACATTTGTCTGAACATTTAACTTGAATTATGTTTTTATTCGTAAATATCTATTCCTATGATTGATTTGAGCATATTCATACTTTGCTATCTTAAACACATATCACTCACTGTAGGAATGACTCCAACTCATTTGGTTGGGTTATTATACTGACTAGCGATTGTTGATACTTAGAATTGGAAGATGTGTTCTTGAAACATTAAATTATGCGTCGAGTGGTGACTTACCTTGCCGAGTTTACAAGACCTCCAGTCAATTTAGGGGTCTAAACGATGGACAAAATCAAGCTCGTCGACCTGTTCAGTGAGTCGTTGATTAAGCCATTAGGCCTACCGAGTTTTACAAACTTCCACTTCCTGTTTTTGTGAATCCAACAAAGGTCCGAGTCGAGCTCGCCGACCTCCTCAGTGAGTCGCCAACTAGACTATTGGCTCACCAAAATGCACATTCTCAAACACACTCCATTTTTCAACCTGCCTAATCAATACTCATTATTCAAAAATCAAACTTAAACCATTAAAAACTTGGGTTGCCTCCTAAGAAGCACCTTAGTTAATGTTGTGGGACAACACAGTACCCATTCAAGCTTTATTTTTGGGGTTTGTTGTAGTATTACTGGGCAACCCCCCCCCCCCTCTTGTTTCCTTGGGTTCAAATGTGAATAAATATAACCCATTTGGGTCTCAGACTACTTAATTAAGAATGAGTGAGATAGCACCATTTGGTTAAGAGTCAAAACATCCTCTTTCATTTCCTTCAAAAGTTTATCGGACCCTTCAACCTTATTGAGAATGTGTGCGAGCATATCTACCGTACGGCCACGCTCACAATATTTGGGCTTTTTACGCTCACTGGAAGGAATATACCTATTGTTCTCCCCATCTCTTTCCTTCCAAGTAGCATTACGATCACGCCAGTCTCTATCACGGTCTCTCCAACCCGCATCTCTATTCCAACCTTGATTTCCACACAATCGTGGGTAGTTAGCACAATAACCTCTTCCTTAGTTGGCTAGGAATTTCACTTCCTCATTGTACATCGCTTCAAGTTAGTCTTCATCGGGGTTCACTCCACCAACACCCACAACATTAACACTCTTCGTACCAACACCCATGACATTTTTAGCCAAGATATCCAATTGGGTCATCATCTTTTCAATTTTTTGGTCTCTCTCGATCCTTCTTGATCTGCTCTTTTGTCATTCTAAAGTTGAGAGGAGATACTTGGTCCTCATGAGTGTACCATTCCCTGTTGATCTTGGTCATGCAATCAACGGGCTGGGAAGCTACTTCATATGGTTGTTGCATCATACCACCAGGAACAAGTTGATCAATACCTCTTTTGTTCACCGAGTTGAGACACCTACAGAAGTACATGAGCAACAAGTTGTTGGGCAGTCCATGAGTTGGGCATTCTAACACCAAATTCTTAAAACTCATCCATGTCGCGTGAAGCTTTGGATACTATCCCTAAGTGTCAACATGTTAGATAAAGGGAAAAATCTCACTTGTAACAATGTGATCAGCTCCTTCCAAGAAGTGATAGAATCTCTTGGCAACTCAGCCAACCACTTGCTTGCCTCGCCCATTAAAAAAATGGGAACAACCTTATACGGACCAATTTTTGCGATATGTTCTTAAATGAGAACGATCCATAGACATGAACAAAAATTTTCATATGCTGATGAGGATCGCATGACCTAGCCCCAAAATAAACCATTAAATCATAGGAGCTAAATCATGGCTCTTTTGATGTGACAATAATGTTTCCTTCAGCTGGAGGTAAATGAATGACCCCAACACCACCTATTTGGGTTGGGTCATTGACATTATTAAGGTTTCCAACACCTTCTTGGTGGACCACTTGGATACCATTACTTCCATTAACACTTATCACCTCTTCTGTTTTAACACAAGCAACACAAAACAAAAAATAAAAGTAAGTAAATTCAACTATAACTAAAAAGAACACAATTCAACTTCACCAAAAGAATTTCAAACAATACCACTCCCTGCAGCGGTGTCATTTTGATTTAAGTTTCAAGTAGACCTCATCCAATTCTAGGTGTCAAAGTTCGTAAATTAGTATAAATCCAACTAAATGAGTTGGGATCAAATCCCATAGGGATTCAGTACATGTCACATCCGGGGAGCACCCCCTAGACGTAACCGTGTCGTCGTACTCGGAAAGGACTAAGACTATCCTCTTAACATTTATCATTACATTTCATAGGTTAAAAAGTGGGGAAAATTAAATTTTCATCTACATATACATTACGAGGTTTACTTCTACCTCTCGCTTACACATAGTATATACATAGGGAATTTACATAGACTCCTCGCATAGGAAATTACATAGGCTTCTACTTTTATTACACATATACAATATACACAATATAGAGTCTAATAGAGATGTCTCATATAAAACCATCTAAGTCGGAATAGAAAAATTAGGGCATAGACCTTACACAAATGTATAAATGTCACTTAGGGCGTACAACAATGTCTTGAATAATAAGAGTGAAATGAATGTCATAAGACTATAACAAGTCACATAGGTAGAATGAGAAAAGGCATCATCCTCGGATCTTGAGGACATACCCACACTTGGAGAAATGATCCAGGCCTTCCTTGAAAATTGGCCACGAACCCTTCAACGACCAGAACCTAAAATGTTTGGGGAAAAGGAGAAATAGGGGTTAGTACATCACTTGTACTAAGTATAGAACATATGCACATACAATATAGAAGTCATGCAAAAAGGGATATTTGTTCAAAACCATGCAAACTTACTTTGAAAAGCCTTATGCACAATGAAGAACACATATAAACAATAAGCACATATTATTTAAGACAATGGCATATTCAACACAAGACCAACATCATCAAGTATAACCAAGTAAACATGTTCAATAACATATTAGTTAGCCAAAGCAACTCAAACATCATGTTATAACAACAAAGCATATATAAGATTTCATAACATAACAACATATACAAGACCCTTAATCATAAACCACCATCAAGTCTACAAGTGCAATGACCATGTAAAGCCCCATAACCTTACTCAATCAAGCAAACAAAACAAAGGATCATAAGCAATGCCTAACATCATATAACATAGCATCAAGAGTAGTCATCATCATAGTTACCAATATAGACCAATAGCATGTTCATACATGAAACCAACATCTTATAGTATCATCAACATGTAAAGTCAACATATGCATATTATTCACTCTATAAGAGCATAAGAACATAAGAGCATCCTTCTAATACTTCCCTCAATGCTAACTAGAGCAATGTATTGGTACAGTCTCATACCCCTACCTAGACTAAGTCAAACCCATTAAGTCATCCTAGTTAGAGTTCACTTTATTAATTCATTGTACTTTCGAGAACACTTTTCTTAACCGACATAGGCCACATGAGCTAATGATCCGGTGTCATGAAACCCTACAACGAAATAAGGTGGACT
This sequence comes from Solanum pennellii, assembly GCF_001406875.1. NCBI lineage: Eukaryota > Viridiplantae > Streptophyta > Magnoliopsida > Solanales > Solanaceae > Solanum > Solanum pennellii. The sequence continues at coordinate 25,009,404 of NC_028638.1, forward strand.
ACTTGCAAAGGTAGTACCAAAGCATGAACATAACATCTAGGTGGATCCACTAGCTAGAATATCTATGGGGGAAACATAGTTCAAGAACTAGGAGATGTTCTTGGGACCCTCTTTATGCCTTTGGCATTATAGACTCCAATCTCATGAGTACAATAGTGAACCTACCTTCCCTACTTGAGAAGGGACACTCTTCACTACTAGTTCACTCGTGCTAAGCTAGAGTCCCTTTTGAAATGTCTTTCTTTAACAATCATAACTTAGTTTAGTTCATAGGAGAATAGCTCCTTGTATAGTCATAGTCATTAGCTCAATAGGAATTGCATGAGAACACCTTTCATTACGACCCTCATGTATGAGATTAGCACATTAACACCATTATATCATAGTAAGGCAAATAGGTACTTCATAACCAACCTTATATCATTACATCTCAAGCATAATCTCAAAAACATAATCAAGACATTTTAATTGCATCATCATACCACCCCTAATTAATCCAATTACAAGACATACTTCAACTGAACTTCATCACCAAGTACAAGCCATCATAATTGAAGTAAAGGTTTAGGATATCAAAGACTTACCTAATCTCCTTCAAAAGTCATCATCATGGTCTTACCATAATAGGTATAATAACATCATTAAATATTAATTAACACAATAGCTAGGTCAACTACATCAATACAATTCAATTATATACTAATTCATAACCAAGGGTTAGGGAATTGGGGTTGATTCATCACCTCTACCACAATACTAGGTTAAACCATCAAGAACTAGCATAATTATACAATAATGCATCATAATATAATCATAATAAGTAAAATAAACCATAGACAATACAATTTAAAAGATTAAATTCGTATTAGGAAGAAACCCATATGAAATCATCTTTTTGAAAACCAATTTTGGAAGAACCCTTTGGAGAAAAGAATCCCAAAGGTGAAGAGTTCTCAAACCTTGTTAATATTTGAATATTGATGGTGAAAATCACGCTTCTTGCTGCCTTAGAACCCTTAGAATTTGGTCTTCTATGGAATTTCTTTGGGAGAGAGAAAGTAGGGAGAAGGAGGAGCAATTTGGGTTTGGGAATTTGGGGGTGTTAAGTTGTGTTTAGGCTTAGGGTAAGTTATATAGTTAATTAACTAACCTAATTAACCACCCGCTAATAAATAATTAACCCCTAACTAATTAACTCAATTAAATGACCCAACTAAATTTTAACAGTAAAGTCACAAGCCTAATCTACAAGACCCCGACCTACGGGTTGTAGGTCTACCTACGTCCCCTTCCCCCAACCGCCATGCAGGTCAGTCGATAAGTTTAGAGAGTTGTCATTTGGACACTTTTGGAAAAGTGTCTAAGTGTTGGTTGAAAGAGGCATTGACGCCCTGTAGATTAGCCCACGCTCCGTCGCCTGCAACCGTTGGTGTACACTGTCTTGTGACAGTTTCTTGGCCAAAATTGTTGGGTCCTCTTCAAGGACCCCTAGGGTGGTCCTTGGGGAGTCTTACCCGGAAGTTTTGACCCTAAACCTACTCTAATATGTGTTACACACCTTTTAACCAAATTTCATCAATTTTTGACTCATAAAATCCCGTGACATAGGCTAAGGCACACTAGCACCTTTCACACTAATCTCTGAACGTCACAGACGTTCCTTGACGTTTGACTCTAAAACATCATAAATGACTTATATACATTATTTTTTTACCTTAAAACAGTCTTAAAAACATTAGTTAATGGCACAAATTAAGCACTTGAGAATACTAAATCTATATAAACAAACCCCCAAATGAATTCAAATCTTGGACTCATCAATCCCTATCCTAGACATAAATCAATTCAATAGATATGCAAGAAAAGATCATTTTCCTTTAATTCCATCTTCTATCCCTCTATTCCTCTCCTGAGTTCAGAAAAGACAATAAATTTATTCTAATAGTGGTCAAACGTCAAAATAGTAATCACAAGAATATAAGAACAACTAATATGATAAACACGTGTGCTAAATCAAAAATTACTAAACAATCATTTTATAAACTAACATTATTCTACAACGAGAAGTTTAACTGTACATAGATTAAGACAAATTACAACGAATCATTCAAACAAAAGATTTAAAATAGCTAAAAGAAAAGAGAAGAAAAAATGAAACCCTAGACAAAAAGTTTTTTTCTACATTGTGTCCTCCTCCCCTAATAAATATTCTTATGGATTATTTATAGATATAGAAACTCCTAAATGAAATATTTGAGTCCAGAACAAATTAGTAACTCAAAACCTAATAGAATTAAATTATGCACGCTCTACATTGTCCAATCGCCTCATAGAATTGGGTCTTTCATATGCTGCCACGTGGCAGCTTGTGAAATTCTCGTTCCATTTCAACTTCTTGAATTCGCACTTTGACGATAAACATACTTTATATTATTATATTCAACTAAATTAATTAAGACACTTACTTAATTGTCTTTTATAATCTTTCATGTTTAGTTTATTTTAGGTCAAAATTTATTCATCTTTAATTCGTTTTAGCTCCAAATGTCTTCATCTTTAATCCAATTTACTTCTACAAATAAAATATACTATTTATCACAATCCATAAAATCTATGCTTAAAAAGGACAAACAAAAACACTAAATATGAGGCAAATAATGATTAAAAATATGTATTTTAGCTTCACGTTACATTCAGAATAAGTTAAAGGCCAAAAAGGTGAGCTAAAGTGATGATCGGCGATTGGCCAAATGGGAAAAAAGAGCTACGTTGGTTTCATCAACAATGCCTGAAGATGAATACAAAGACGACTTGCCAAATGTAAACGATGAGTTCAGCAAGCTCGCCAAAGTAGACAAAGCACTTGAGAAAAAACGATGAAGTAAAGGGCGACGACAAGACCATGTCGATGACCCACCGATCGAGTCTGCAAGTCTAACTAATCTCGCCAATCTAACCACGTGCTGAGATTTTTGCCAAGTTTTGGGGTAAGTATAATAGTTAGAAAGAGAGAGAAAGTTCGTCTTCTGCATTTGGATATTTTTCTAGATAGAAACTCTTCTTAGTTTTTGAATTTTGAATAATTTTGTGAAGTAATTTTGGAGTATTTTAGCTATGTATTTGAAATTGAAGTTGTAATCTACAAACCAAGATGACCGATAATGTTTTCGAAATATTTTCATTTACTTTTATGATAATTGACTAAAATTTCAATTCAAGGGGCGTGTAAATGGAAGTTGGTATGGATTTATTTGGTGGAAAAGTTCATGTTGCCCTCTTTATGTTTTTTTATTGGTTTGAACTAATTGTTGTGTCTTAATTTATAAACTGGGGTTGTAAACTTAGTTCTATTTTAGATCTTCATATTTTGCTTGAAAGTGATGATATGCGGTGAATGATTAGTTTAATGATTACATATTGAGTTTGAAATTCTTGTTTGCTTGAAAAAGGAACTATTAACTTCTAAGTGTTGAGTTTGCTTGAGAGAGAAAACCCAAATTAAGGTCATGGATTGTTAAGTTGTTTTGACATGGGAGGCTTCGAAAGAAGCTCCTATGATGAGCATGTTGCAATTGAAATATTATACGTGTGTTTGATATTAATCCCGTCTATCTATGAGCATCAACGTTAATGGGCAACCATATAGATCCTCAACTTGAAATCTAATCTCATTTCGGCACATTTTAAGACTATTACTCGAATCGAAAAGCACCCAATTTTATTCGTTGTTGTTGAAATTGGTTAGCAAATCATTCTAATTAATATTTGGAATTATCCACCCTTGTTATTATTTGCTACGATATAGTGGATCACACTTTATCTTCTTTATTGAATGCTAACATATAGCACTTCCTATGAGATTCAACCCTGACCTAAAACGTTAAACAAAAATTATATTGCTAACAGTCACCTACTCATTGAATTGTTATTGGAGTAAACTGAGCATTATCATGTACAAATATTAGAGTATATTGAGGTATTTTAATTAGCGATTCGTTAGCATTAATGGATAAAATATATTGATGGTAGTTTATGTAGGAATGTAAGCATTGCTAAAAAAATACAATTAAAAATTGTGAAAATAGAAACATCAAAAAATCGAATGATAATATTTAGTTATTTAGGAAAGTGATGATACTAGTGAGAATGAAAGATTGTGGTGGTAACTGCAATATAAAAAATGGAAAAGTTTGAAGTAAAGGTGTAAAAGAATGAACCCAAACATAGGTAACCCGTCCAGAATTTTAAGAGTTAGTCTCAAAATAACTTGAATTGGATTCAATCTCAACTCATTCAAGCCTAAACCATTATAAGAGAATCTTCAATTGATCCAATTCATTCTCCAAATTTAACCTGTTTTAAACTCTTTACTAAGATATGTTCCTATATTAAAGGTATGAATTATTATCTATTTAGGCTTTTTGGATTTATCTGTCCATTTGTTACTTTTTAAAAAAATATTGAGCGGAAATTCAAATAATTATTATAAAATTTAAATATCACTATATTAAAATTATTGAGATTAATTGAGTTAAATTGGGCAGGTCAAGAGCCAACCCAATTTCTATCTCGACTCATTTTAATATCTCCAATTTCAATCTAATCCGACCATTTGACACCCCTAGGTTGAAGGTACAAGAAGGAATGAAGTGAAAACAAAATATATTTCTTTTAAAAAGTAATAATAAATTACGTGTCATTTAAGATGATATAATTTTTGTGAACTCACACATAGTGAAAGGAGTTTGATGAGATTTTTAGAAAATGGTGTCAATAAGGTTTCAAAATAATTGGGTGGTGATATAATAAGTATTGGGTGTAGGTGACAATTATATGATTAATGATTAAGGATTGTGGAGTTGCCCTCAAGTTTATAAGCTGATAGTTTGGTCCACTAAATTAAATGAAGGGTAAAAGGGTAATTTCACAATACCTAATTTAACAAACTTTTGTGGGAACTAAATGAGGGATAAAAGGGTAAATTGACTAAATCAAACCTAATTTAACCAATTTTGGTGGGAAATACGAGCCAAAGGGGGAAATAAAAGTTTTTACCTCCCTCCTTCAGCCGTCGTATTCGTCCTCTTCTTCTTCTTCTTCGTCTTCTTCTTCTGCTGCTACTCTCGTCTTTGCTTGCTTGCTTGCCTTTCTTCCCGCTCTCTTCATTTTCTTCTTCTTCTTCTTCTTCTTCTTTTTGTATATTGTGGGTCTTAGCTTCTAGGGCTTGTGCTTTCTTCTTCTTGAATCAGATTTACCTAATCTGTAACTAGTGGACCAAATTTCGTTTTGTTTCAATTGGAATTACTTCATAAGCGATTGGGTCACACACCATTGTTTCTGGTAAGTAAAATTAATAGTTATTTGAAATGAATTCATTATCATCTGATCTGGGTACCTGCTATTTTTTCAATAATTTGCATTCGCATTTCCAACATATTGTTATATATGTTGCAACAGTTGACTATTATAACATATTATAGTCATATGTAGCAACATAATTGTTATTTCAGTCGCAAGAGAACAATCATATAGCAACATATAACTTACATCTCGTAACAGAAAAGCCATATATAGCAACATATGATATAATAAAAACATGTTGCCACATGTGATTTATTGTCACAACAGAACAGTCATATGTAGCAACATACGAGTTACATTTTGCAACAGAAAAATCATATGTGGCAACATATGATATAACATAAAAATGTTGTCAAATGTGCTTTATTTTTCACAACAGAACAGTCAAATGTAGCAACATATGACTTACATCTCGCCACAGATATGATATAATATAAACATGATGTCACATGTGATTTATTGTCACAACAGAACAGTCATATGTAGAAACATATGACTTACATCTCGCCACAGAATAGTCATATGTTGCAACATATGATATAAATATAAACATGTTGTCACATGTGATTTATTGTCACAACAGAACAGTCATATGTAGCAATATATGACTTACATTTCGCAACAGAAAATCCATATGTGGCAACATATGATATAACATAAAAATATTTCATATGTGATTTATTTGTCACAAAAGAACAGTCATATGTAAAAACATATGACTTACATCTCACCAAGGAATAGTCATATGTTGAATCATATACTTATTCTTCATAATTACTAAATCTTTTTTAATTAATTTCTTCAGGTACAATGTCATTATTTGTAAGATTGATTGTCTTGGTGAATGTGTCGAGAAGAAAAAATCTATTCATATGGTGTTGGGAGATTAGTAAAAAATGAGGAGTCGGTTCAGTAGGGATGTATTTTGAAAGAAACATTTTGTATGATGAATTCTTAAATTTAGTCGTGCAACAGTGTGAATACAATTGTAAACCGCAAGATCTTGTCATGGGTTACATTCCCCATTTTTTCATAATGAGAAGGTTTTACCTTTTAGATTAACTGATCAATCTAGTTTGATTGTTTATTTGGGAGGAACAGAGAAACCGCCCATATTAAGAGTCTACGTGGAAGAAAATTCTATTGAGGAGGATCATAATGTAGACGAAGGCTAACAAGATATGCTTAATGATGAATTTGATCCTGCGGACATGAATAAACCCGATGATGAAGTTGGAATAGGTGAAGTTGAATGTGAAGGTGAAGGTGTAGGTGAAGGGTCGGACCTTGAGAGCAACTTTCCTCCTACACCTATAGTTGGCAGCAACAATCCATGTGCTTCTCAATCTTCACGTGTGAATAATGTTCGAGATGATGAAATAGGTTTTATAAGGAATTACATTCAAAAACAAGCAAGAACTGGCAAATTCATTGAAAATTGCTTGCTTGAAAAAAGATTTTACACTGAAAAGGTTATCGATTTTCGTAATGTGTTTTCCTTTAAATGTTCATATCCGGATTACAATTGGTGACTGAGGGCTGTGAAATTTACAAGTAGCGAAAGGTTTGCCATTAGAATCTATGAAAAGTACCATACGTGTGGTTCAGAACATCTTACAAGACAAAATCCCCACGCCACGGCAATAGTTATAGGTAAGTACTTTGAAAATAGGTTTCCCAATGGTGAAGGCCCATCCACAAGAGACATGTCGAATCAACTCCGCACAGAATCGGGTTGTAAGATAAGCTATTGGAGTATTTACAAGGGCATGGAGCATGTTAAGTCTAATGTTAGGGGAATACATGAGCACGAGTATGCAGTGCTTAATGTGTATCGTTATATGCTTGAAGTTACGAATCCATGAAGCAATACGGCATTGTCGATCGAACAAAATGGGATTTTCCAGTACTTATGTGTATCATATGCTACTTGGATAATTTTCAAGAAATAAGAAAAGTAATAGTCGTTAATGTCACATTCCTGAGGAGAAAGTATGGAGGAGTTTTGCTATCGGCGGTGGCAAAAGATGCCGAGAATCATATATTTTCAGTGGCTTTCTGTGTCGTGGACAAGGAATGTGATGCCTCATACGAATATTCTTTTCAAAATATGAAAAGATTTGTAGATGATACTGATGAGTTGTGCATTATATCTAATAGGCATCCAAGTATTCGAAAGATGGTTACGAGAATCTACCCAGCATCTCATTATGGTTGTTTCATGAGACAACATGGGGAAACTATTCGAACTAACTTTCACAATTCGAAGGTAGTGTCTCATTTCTATAAAGCAGCAAAGGCATACGATATATGTGAGTTCAATGATCATTTCAATCAAATAAGAGATTTGGTACCAAAAGCAGTTGAAGCTCTTGAACGTATTAGATTCCACACTTGGAGTAGGGCATTTGTCCTGGGAAATAGGTTCCATCTCATTTGAGTTTATTCTTACTTTATGTTCTTTGTTTGATTTTTATCTTTTTGTGTGTAGATATAACATAATGAGGTCAAACATCGCAGAGTCGGTGAATGTAATCTTTGATGTTGAAAGAGAATTTCTCATTGTCGCACTATTTGATGAAATAAACAAGAGATTTGCATTGTTATTTCACCAGAGGCGTATGGAATTGGTGCACTCTGCAAATCAATTTGTTCCTTCAATTGAAAAAGACTTATCAGAGTATGTCAACGCGGGCAACATGTTGTTGTCCCATCAAATCTCTAACTACAAGTTCAGTGTCACTGGTCATGGAGATGTTGCTACTCTGGATCTACAAGGAAAAACTTGTACTTGTAGAATTTTTTACTTGGACAAATACCTTGTCCACATGTCATGGCAGCGCTTCGATCCCAACATGGTGCCGAATTTTGAAAACCAAATTTACTTGTACTCCTCTCCATATTATTCGGTTAAAAAATACATAATGGCATATATTGTCAGGAAATTCACCCGGTGCCACCTGAAGATTCTTAGATTGTCCCTTTGGATATATACAGAGAGAAGTACCTCCTTCATATGTTAATCAAAGTAAACCCAGAAGAAGGAGATAAAAGAGACGACGTGGAGTTGGTGAATCATTTCCAACAAGAAAAAAAAAGTGTCATGTATGTAGGGACTTTGTCCACAAAAAAACTACATGTCCAAATCGAAATGCCCCATAAGAAATGTTGTTGAATTTTAATGAATGTTCTTTCTTATTTGAGGATGATCCCTACCTTCTTATCTTATTTATAATCAACTTATGTGATGTTATTTATATATAATGCATGATTTATTAAATTATACGTTGCTACTTACAACAAAATATTTCATCTGTTGCAACACATGACAATTATGTGTTGTCACTTAACACAAAATATTGCATCTGTGGCAACATATGCCAATTATATGTCAGAATATTGCATGTGTGGCAGCATATGCCACTTAATGGTTAGATCTTACAACATAAAATTGCATCTGTGCCAACATATGTCAATTATGTCTATTAAGTACCACAAGAAACGAATCTGTACCAACATATTTTTAAAAATATTTTCGTGTAATGTGATGATATCATTAGGAACTATAATGACGCGACTCTTCAATTTTTTTTTAAAAACCTTTAATGACACGACTCTTCAATTTTTACCAAATTTGCAAAAAATATAAGTACATGCATTTGAATTCAACTTTTACTTGTCTCTTTCTCTTCTCTTACAACTTTTCAAAATTCACTGAATTTTCAAAATGAATAAGAAATCTTCAAAAATCACTATGACTAAAAAAAACTTCATTGATCCCTTCCGAGGGAACTACTAATTGATATCATTCAAAGGGTTTCTTCCTACTCCATACAAGATTTAATGAGGGTTAAATTTTGGTATGTATGTATTAATCAATTTTTCGCTCTTTAATTTCATTTCCTAATCATTTTATTTCATTTCTCAGCTCCAGGTTGCTCAATGTAGTAGATAATGAACGTTCGGTACATAAGATGGTAACATATGTCAGGTTTCCTTATCGTACATGGTCGATTGTTCAACAAGCCCTTTCTTTCCTTGAAATGTGCAGAGAATCAGGGAATTCAGAAGCCTTATACAGAAAAGGCCTGGTAATTTTTAATATTTTTCGACTGTATTCACTTTTTTTTAACTTTGCATTTTGAATGTGTTATTTGTTCTGTAGTATGATTTTTTCAACTGTAGCGATCCAACTGCATTGGAAATGATTATTCAAGAAGCAGACGGTGGCCACACTGGAGATGAGTGTGTACTTGCCATAATTTCAATCTTCAGTGGGGGTGAAACAATGAGTGAAGGCTTAATGTTCATTGCCAACATGAAAAAAACTGAGCCCCATGTAGTGAGAAGATGTCGAAACCATCTGCGAAACATTTTAGGTGGAATATATGTGGCAGGACCTCGTTTTTTGGGAGAAAGATCCATTTGCTGCACTGTTAATCAATATGAGCAAATCAGTCGCAGGATTGATTATCCTTGGATACGACACCTAAGACAGTACACGAAGATGATGTTCATTGTGATTTGTGTAGCTGTGATATAGAATTATATTATCTAGTTAATTTTCTGCCTCATACGAGGGATTAATTAAATTGTCATATGTGGCAACACATGTAATTTTTAACAAATATGTGTCAACATATGTCAATTATGTGTTGGATACTACAACAGAATATTGCATATGTCGCAATATATGTCAATTAAGTGATAGAAAATACAACATAACGTATCTGTGTCAACATATGTCAACTATGTGTTACATATTACAACATATTTCATATGTGGCAACATATGTCAATTACACATTTCAAAACTAATTATGAATCCGTCTCAATATACTTTTAAATAATGATTGCGTGTAAGTGTTGTGTTGTCAACAATTTAATCAATAATTATGGGAGACCCTAATAATTACTGTCATCTCGAAACAGGTTTAATAATTACGACTCTTCAGTTTTTTACTCTTTGTTGAAAGTCATCTCTTGCAACTTTTCAAATTTGTTGGCATTTTATAAGAGCACAACACAAGGGAGCGATAAGTCAAAAGTTGTCTCAAAATGGTTTCAAATAGGAAAGCTTCATTGAATCCCTCCCAATTGAACTAGTAATTCTCATCGTTGAAAGGGTTGCTTCCTACTCCCTACAAGATTTAATGAGTGTTAAATTAAATTACAGGTTCCTCAATGAAGTCGCTAATGAACATTCTGTATATCAGAGGTTAACGTTAGTCAGTTTTCCCCCTGAACCTAGATGTTTGATGAATAAATAAGCCATCTCTTTCATGAATATTTGCATAGCATCGGAGAACTTAGAAGCCTTATACAAAAATGACATGGTAATTTTAATGTTTTTCGTTTAATTTCACGTTCTCATCAATGTATTTTGTATTCTTAATGTGTTCTTTCTTTTTTAGTTTGATTTTTTCAATCGTAATGATCCAACTGCATTAGGAATGGTTAAAAAAGCAGCAGAATGTGGCCACCGTGGTGTAGAGTATGTGTTTGCCGTAAATTCAATTTTTGAAGACGGTAAATCCATGAGATAAGCCTTGATGTGCAATGCCAACATGAAAAAAACGTGTCAGTAATAGTGAGAAGATGTCGACACCATTTGCGAAACATTTTAAATCAAATGTGGGTGCCAGAACCTAATATATTGGGAGAAAGACCCATTTGTTGCGTTGTGCATCAACCCCATCAAATTGCCCGCAGGAATGGTTGGCCCAGGGGAAGCGACGATGAAGACGATATTTATTGTGAATTGTGTAGTTGTAATTTAGAACTAGATTATCTAGTTACATTTATTCCTCATATGACTGTGTGGGATTAACTTAATATGTGGCAACATATGGCATATGGTTGAAATGTTGCCTTTTTGTCTTTTGTACTTATTTTTGAATTAAATATGTGGCAACATATGACACATGTTGAAAATGTTGTCTTTTTGTCGTTTGTACTTATTTTCGAATTATGTGGCAACATATGTACTTATTTTGTAATTTTTGAATTAATTATGTGGCAAGATTAAGTACTTGCAACTTTTTATATTATTCAGAAGTGCCTCTTCGTCTTAAGAAGTGACTCTTCGTATTCATTACATTAGAATTATATTATTATATATATAAGAAGAACACAACTTAGGTCCTTTCATATAATTATCTCCAAGATGGGAGGCAGAATAAGAAATCTTCAAAAATGACATTGAGGAAAAAAACTACATTGATCCCTTCCAAGGGAACTAGTAATTGTTATCGTTGAAATGGTTGTTTCCTACTCCGTCAAGATTTACTGAGGGTTAAATGAAGGTATATATGTATTAAAAACAATTTTTGTTCTTTAATTCGATTTCCTGACCATTCGATTTGATTCTGTCAGTTCCAGGCTCCTAAACGAAGTCGATGATAAACCATCTGTATATCGGAAGGTAAATTTGCGCAGCATTCCAGTGTTTATATGGTCGTCTTCATTTTATAGGAGATGCACTTCTTTCATGGAAAAGTGTAGTGAATCAGGGAATTTAGAAGTCTTATACAGAAAAGGCGTGGTACTTTTAATGTTTTTCGTATGTATTCATGTTTTTATCAATGTATTTTGCATTTAAATATTTTATTTCTTCTTTAGTATGATTTTTTCAAGCATAGCGATTCAAATGGATTGAGAATGCTTAATCGAGCAACAGACGGCCACCTTTGTGCAGGATATGTCCATGTCTAAATTTTAATCTTCAAATGCGGTGAATCAATGAGAGAAGGCACAAGTTTCATTGGCAACATGAGTATACCATCGCTCCGAAGATGTCTAGACTATTTCCAACATAGGTTACATGGAATTTTCCCACACGAATCTCAAAAGATTGGAGAAAGACCAATTTGTTGCATACTCATCAATTCTCTTACGGCCGATATCGTTGTGACTTATGTCGTTGTGATTATGAATTAGATGATGTAGTTAATTTTATGGGATACGTCCTAAATTAATAAAATTTGGTCCAACTTGATGTTTCTTCGATTAGTCCCTCCTTGATTTTTCATATGTTCCGACATATGCAGGTTCTGTTGGCAAAATTGCAACAGACCTGGTATATGTGGCAACATCTTATATCATAAAATGTGTCTTTTGGGGGTTAATTCAATTAAATGGTAACCCAATTCGATATGTAACATTACATATAGTCCTACAACATTCCTAAGTATCAATTTATGGTTCAATGCAACAACCTTCATTCGATTCTATCAATTATATTTAGAAAGACTATCATCCCACTAGTTCGTCATACAATGACCAAGTAAATCCATATGATAGTTAAATGACACCCTAGTAAATTGTTGTTCCAAATGTTATACCTTATCTTATTGCTTAATTATGGTCTAAATCACTAAAATTTTGTCTAAATTTTCTTTTTTCAATTCCTAAATCGATCAATTCTTCGATTAGTCCCTTTTAGATGTTTCATATGTGCCAACATATGCAGGTTCTGTTAGCAAAATTGTAACAGACTTGACATATGTGGAAACATATAACTATAAACGTGTAAGTACTTTTTAAAACTGGCCCAATGATAGGTAAAACCCATTCTGTTAAACTAAAACTAAAATTGGCCCAATCGACCAATTATTTCATTTCTAGAAGGATATATATATATATATATATATATA
>NC_028638.1:25022482-25038567 GCF_001406875.1 Solanum pennellii
CACACACACACACACACACACATATATATATATATATATATATATATATATATATATATATATATATATATATAACTTAGAGTTTTCATTTTCATTTCAAGAATAGGGTTTTCAATTTTTTCATCCTTGCCGCTTCAGTTTTGGCATTTTTTTTTCTCTGCCTCTCTCTCTCTCTCTCTCTCTCTTTGATATGACCTCTCGCTTCGCATAGATCTCGAATGTAATGAAATTTTTTCATTTTCATCAATCTTTTCTATTCTTTTTTGAACACGCAAGTAATTTGATTGGCCTTTGAGTCTCGGGAAGAATATGTTCTTTTGAAATATAAATCTAATTAATGAGTTTTGTTTGTCTTATTACTTTTGATATTATGTCAAATGCGATGATAAATCAAATTTGTAATGATGAAAATGATACCATGTTGCGTGTGAAAATCTATTGCAAACATGGAGACTTACTTTCAATACAAACTTCATGGTCAAAGGACAATCTAGGTCGAAGATTTTGGTCTTGTCCACACTATCGTGTATGTTCATTTCTACAGTCTTGGAGACTTCAGATCTCTTTATTTTATTTTTTGTTAAAATTTAAATTTCTTTCTTTGTTGCAACTTCTTTAGATGGAGGGATCATGAAGATGTTGATATATGCCAAGTTTCATATTGGCGAACAAAATTAAGGAGTTGTAAAATGTTGATAAAAGTCAAATTAAAAGAAGTACCGAATAGGGGGTGAAGGAGAAGAAGAAGACCAAATGTTGTATCATGTGGAAGTTAATCTAGGTGTTTTTTTTCTTGTATTATTAAGCATTACCAAGAAGAATATTGTAGAGGATAGAAAATTCTTATGTAGTTGTGTACAAACATTAAAATTATCTTAGTTGTGGATATAAATAAACGTAGTTTTGCATTCCTGATCAAATGTATGTTTGTTTGACACTTTGAGGCCAATGTTCGACTGTTTTGAGACATATGTTGCTACATATGCCTAAAATGTTGCTACAGATGCCTCAAATGTTGCTACATATGGGTCTATAAAATAGCAATTGACCACAGATATGTCATTTGTTGCTACAGATGGGTGATATGTTGCCACATATGTTTCATATGTTGCTACATATGTGTGATAGGTTGACACATATGGGCATCTGTAGCAACATTTATGCCAAATGTTACCACAGACGAATCATTTGTAGCAACAGATGCCTCAAATGTTGCTACAGATGACCATTTGAGGCGAATGTTTGACCATTTGAGGGATATGTAGCAACAGATTCCACAAAGGTTACTACAGATGACCATAAAATGTTGCTACAGATGACCATTTGAGGCGAATGTTTGACCATTTGAGGGATATGTAGCAACAGATTCCACAAAGGTTACTACAGATGACCATAAAATGTTGCTACAGATGACCATTTGAGGCGAATGTTTGACCATTTGAGGGATATGTAGCAACAGATTCCTCAAAGGTTACTACAGATGGCCATAAAATATTTCTACAGATGACCATTTGAGGCGAATGTTTGACCATTTGAGGGATATGTAGCAACGGATACCTCAAATGTTGCTACAGATGACCATAAAATGTTGCTACAAAGGATCATTTGAGGAGAATGTTTGACCATTTCGGGATTGTTGCTACAGATGCATCAAATGTTGTTATAGATGTGTCAAATGTTGTTACATATGCCTCAAATGTTGCTACAGATGACCATTGAGGTGAATGTTTGACCATTTGAGGGATATGTTGCTACATATGGGTCAAATGTTGCTACAAATGACTCAAATGTTGCTACAGATGACCATTTGAGGTGAATGTTTGACCATTTGAGGGATGTGTTGCTACAGATGCCTCAAATGTTGCTATAGATGACCATTATGTAGCAATGTTGCTACATTTGAAGCGTATGTTGCTACATATGAGACATATGTTGCTACAGATGCCTCAAATGTTGCTACATATGAGCCATATCCACATCACATACTATTTATGTATTTGATCTATATATAAAATAAAATAAAACAACATAATTGATAAAATAAAACATTGTCTTTAATTACAAACACATTGCCTTTAAGGCTTTAAGCTTCGAGATATTATCCCATAAGCCCAAACATATTGCATTTGTTCAACTAAATTGTCACAGAACAGGGTTTTGGGAGGTTGAATATATGTCCCGCTAACCAAATGCTCAATGAATGCAAGGTAATATGACCCCCGCACGCCGCTCCAGATTCATTTTTTACCATGGGATCCATTCGACCTATAAATTCCCATGGTTCATTGAGAAACTTTTCTGGAAAATGTTCCATTATTCCACTCTGCTTCAACAATTTAGGTAGTAACTCAAAGACAGGTTATATATCTGTCAAAAACTTGGCATGTTCTGTAAGCATCAGCTGGTTGTCATAAACGTTCATGCGACCCTCGTGCAAGAGATTTTCGAGAGTCACAAAATGGTATAGTCCATGTTCATGACTGTCAAAATTCTTTTTGCATCAATCCAATCCATGCCTCCAGGATATGGCCTAATGCTCCTGACATAGTCAAACATATCTTCATTCCATACAAAATCATCTACTAAATTTTAATGCTTCTGCCACCAACAATTGTTGCCTCATTGCTCAATTCATTATATCTTTTTTGGAAGTTGGTATAGAAGTTGAGATCCAAGATTCTATCTCTGGGATCATAGTAATCTAATTATGTCTCATGCCTCTGTCGCATGAGGTTAAGAATTTCGTCAATATACTGAAATAAAAATTAACATTAAAGAGTAAAGAAGAGTAGTCATTGAAAAGATAAAAGAAACACTCATTATAAATTGAAGGATTACCCAGTCTTCCCACCAAACTTTTATGCTTGTCATGTTCCTGAAATCTTCTCCTGTAAAAACATGCATGCCGTATTCTATTTGAATATCCTTTGTACTTGTCAGAATCAACACTTTGGTTCTTTCTGCTACAGTCGCACGCTTATAAATATTGAACTTTTTATACTCCTTCACTTCCTCTATTACGGCCCTTGACAATTCTACAAACATCTTCTTCTTCATATTGCCTTGGCAAATAATTCTTTCCTCCTCTTGGCCTGTGGAGTATATGGATGCCGAACATTCTTTGATAGAATGCCTTGACCCTCCTCTTGCTTTAAATTCAATGACAGCTTGACTCAATGTTTGAAGATACATCATAGAATCTTCATCATGTTTCTTGCACTTCTCACAGAGAAAGCCACAACATCTTCTACAAGAGGTAGCCCCTTGGTCTTGTCCAGCACCCACACCAACACCAACATCAACACCAACACCAACACCAGCACCAACACCAACACTAGCACCAACACCAACACTAACACCATAAAAAACAACTACTTCATTAACAACTATATCTTATATCTTTTGATGGTTATTACTCCAGCCAACTACATTTTAACTCTATCCACAACAGGATAAAAAATAGTTTCAATCAACCCTAGAGTAATTAGATATGACATTTGCAATTCCTCTTCTGTTGGGGTAATCTATGGATGCACAACCTAAAATTATAAAAATGAGTCATCAGTAAGAATATTTGGGTCATATGTTGCCACAGAATTGTCATTTGTTGCTACAGATGGGTGGTATGTTGCCACATATGTGTAACATGTTGCCACATATGTATCACATGTTGCCACAAATGAATCATCTGTAGCAATATTTGTGTCACTTGTTGCCACAAATGAATCATTTGTAGCAATATTTGTGTCACATGTTGCAACAGACGAATCATCTATAGCAATATTTGTGTCACATATCGCAACAGATGAATCATCTGTAGCAATATAAGAGTCATCTGTAGCAACATAAGAGTGTAATATACTAATAATAACTTACTGCATCAAGAGGAGGGTTAAAATGATCTGGAGTATGCCCATCTTTGGTAGTTTTTGTTCTTGATCTTAACCAACTCAATATCCTTGGAGATGATCTCTGTTCTTCTGTAATTACTTGATGGGTCAAATAAGGAATGACTTCAAATGCCCAAGCCTGTAAAAAAAGGAAAATATGTCACTAATCAAATGTTGAATTGCTTAATATAATGTAAAAATATTAAGAACATTTAGTTTTACCATGAAAGCCCATGGAAAGCCAAATAAGTTACTGGTCTTTTCTCCTAAAGGTTTCAACAAATATTTGAGAGTTAATTCAAATCTCTCATGATCCCAATGGGTAGTTGTTGAAAGCCTCAATATCCTGACAGAAATTCACCAATTTAAATTGTATGTTGTTGTTGAGATCCCTCGGCAAAAGTATATTATGTGTAAACCAAAGTAAGCACAATGATTCCTTATGCTTCCTTGGTGTATCCTCGTGTTCAAAAAAATTTACTAAGTCAGTATTTTTGAATCTTTTGCCAACAAGGGACATCAAGTCCTACTCCTCAGTTGGCAGTGATTGTTGTCCTGGTTCTGCTACTTCTTTTACTCATTTATTTCTTCTTTGTGGTTCTTTTTTGACAATGTATTCAGGGACGGGCTCAAGAGGAGGATAACATTTTAACCCTGTAACTATGACAAACTCTCGTTTGCTAAAGAAAACTGGCATTAATTACAATCTCATCCTCTTTTTGGGATTTTCATAAATGAACCTTCTTTTTAGAAGTTCATACACAATGGTCATTTGAAAACGTGGAGTTGTATCGATGGGTAAATCAAGAAAATGACTGAAATAACTATTTCTGAAAAAATTTTCAAATGATTTCTCTTAAGGATATCCCTGAATTCGATGAAAGGTTTTCCCAGGACTGACCTAATAATGCTATCCCCATTAGCATTATGCTGCAGATGCACAGGGAAAGTGTCTGTATTGATGATTTTAGTCTCATCATCACCAGTAGCATTGAAAACTTCATTAAGTTCTTGTTCTTCTTCAACTTTATTTATTTTTTCTTCTTGTGCCTCATCTAGTTCTCTATTAACTACTTCTATATTTTTCCCTTGTTATTCCTCAACTTCATTTATTTTTTCTTCTTGTGGCTCAACTACTTCTCTATTAACTACTTCTATATCTTTCCCTTGTTCTCCCTCAACTTCTTTTTGTTTTTCCTCTTCTTCCTCCACTATTTCTCTTTCTTCATATTCTTTTTGAGAAAATTCTAGTTCAACTTGAGAAGAAGAAACTGCTTCAGATGCAAGATCTTCTAAAAGAGTGGCATTTTCATTTCTCTTCCTAGAAATTTTAGACCTAGCCTTCTTCTGCATCTTTGTTGTGCCAGATATATCAAGTTTTCTTTTGATAGGAGTCATTATATTTGTATCTTTAACCACAAAAATAAAATATTTGAGTGTCACACATAAGCTACAAATAAAGCTTTTTGAAATACACAACACAATATACAACAGACAAACAAACAAACCACAAAATCCTCCCTAAACAATATACAACGTACTACAATGAAGTTTTTTGAAATTAAGAAGTATTTCAAAAAATAACAATTACAGAACCAACCAAAAAAGTGATAAAAACCACTCAAAGCAGGGCAAATAAGTAAGCATATAAGCACATGCATTTCAAACCCTAATTAAATATTACCTGAGAAGATATATAAACAATAAACTAGAAATGATGAGGACAACAACAACTTGTTGTACAAGAGGATCGCAACAGATTACCACGAATGTTTTAGAAAACATCGCAAGAACAATGATTTGTGAAGGAAGGAATAATGGAACAATAGATTAGAAAACTAAAATCAGTATAAATAAATAAAATTTGGAATATGAAATGACTTTAATAGAAGAGAGGAGAGAGAGAGAGAGAGAGAGATGAGAGAGAATGAAAATGAAAATTAAAGTCGTTTTAATTTTTCTTGAATTATGACAATACAAATTCTGGCATATGTTGCCACATATATACTTTCTGTTGGGCACATATGTTATATATATATTATAATGTTGCCACATATTTCATTTCTGTGACATATCTTACCACATATCTCTTTTCTGTGTTATATGTTGCCACATGACCCTTTTCTGTTGGTACACATGCATACAGGCGATGATTAATATTATCATGAAAACAATTGAAATTACTTTTATAGGAGAGAGGAGAGAGGAAAAATGAAAGGACAGTTATATTAAAGTCGTTCATTATTTCTTTTAATTTTGACAATTCAAATAATGACATATGTCGCCACATATATACGTTCTATTGCGTCACGTACCACCTTTTCTGTGACATGTTGTATAGTATAATATTGCCACGTATATCCTTTCTGTGACATATATTACCACATATCACCTTTCTGTGAAATATGTTGCCACATGTATCCTTTCTGTTTGTACACGTGTAGATAATTATCTGGTGTTTTTTACAACAGAAGTTATATATGTTGTCACAAACACCATCTTTGATCCTTTCCATCATAACATTTGTTCCAACAAAATCGAAATAATCCTAAAATTCATTTATATTAATACTTCCCAATTGTTTTATACAACTTATCAACAAAAAGGTAATTCACAATGATATACATAACCTTCTATCTAATCAATGGTGGTAACAACAACATTTTCATCGATCTTTGCCTTTTTAGGTCTAGGCCTCTGTGGGTCTTCATTGTCACTAACATAGTCATTCCGAGCATTTAAAATTTCATAATTCCATAAGAGTGAAGCATATCTCATGCGAAGGGTGTCAGCACTAATTCCACAAGATGGTACTTTTAATCCATCACTCAAAAACTCAGTGTATGTAACAACAAAAAGTCCACAATCTCTGCATGGTATATCATCAATCAGAAAATATAATAACATCACATTTTTCGATAGTCGTATGACAAAAAAATAATGTGATACTTACAGACTACTATTTTCTTGTTGGGCAACACCAGTAACATGTTTGATTTCGATATGAGTGAGATTTGTTCTTTCCTTGGTAACATTCGAGAATTGATCGGTTGGTTCGCTCTTTTTGCTCAAAAAATCCACTTAACTCAAAGGTACTTTGGCAACATTGTTGACAACTTTTGAAGCTCGGAGGACAATTTTCTATGTGACCTAGATGAGGACATAAAATCATACACTTTTATGCATCGTTACTTCAATGCAACGACTATCAAGACCGAATGAAATTCCCCATTACTATTTACAAGGACATAAACATCATCTGTCAAGTGCCAAGGCAGTCCACAAGGTATAACAAACCCTTTCATTATGCCAACAATTTTATCCTCATATTCACTAGCATTGTCAATGTATGTCTTGAAAAAACAACTAGTGGTGGTATATCGATATTTAGAATGAATTTGTTGCTTCGACTTCTCACGCAAATAGTAAAATAAGACATCATACTTCACACATGCATCAAACAAGTGTATCTCTGTTGTATCAATTAATTGTATATATTCATGTACTAAACAATACATAAAAGTAAGCATGGATTTACCTTATCATTTCGACACTTATTGGGTTGAGACATTACATAGAATCAGTCCTTATTTTTTTGAAAATGCAACTACAAAATCAAGTTGGTCAAACTCAAGTTTTGAGCAATTGGCTAAGTAGTGATCGTCCTTGTTTCCTTTGCAATTGTGTAATCATTATAAATAACTATTTAGTGAACAACAAGAAGAAATACTAATAATAGTTGAACGACCTTACTTACTTTTTTGCATGATGCTTGTAAAGACCCTCGTTTAGTCATTGCGAGAAGGATGACATTAGTTCAGTTGGACCCTCACCGTCAATGTTAAAACCTTCAAATGAATATTGTCGCTTCACATCACAACTCACAACTTCGACTTTCTTCCCTTTCTTTTTCGCTTTCGCTTTTTCTTTCTGCTTCACTTTTTCCTTCTCCATCTCCTTCTTTTGCCTTCTTCTCCTTCTCCTTCTCCTTCTCCTCCTTTGCCTTCTTCTCCTTCTCCTTCTCCTCCTTTGCCTTCTTCTTTTTCTCCTCATTTGCCTTCTTCTCCTTTTCTTTCTTCTCACTAATTATAGAAAGTGTTTGGGAAATATATTTTTTCAACCTCTTACACTTCAAAGGCTGTAAAATTTTCTTGGATCTTTGTAAATCAATATTATGACACATTTCCTTAAATACATTAGTGAATTTTTTAACACAACTAATAAAATAATCATGTTGCTGCTCACATTATTTGCATAGACAAAAAGAGCATTTGATGTTAGATCATGAAGCAACACCAATAAAAGATTGACTTGTTGTCATGGATGAAGCTTCTTGTATCATTTCATCTACAAGGTAAACAAAAAAAGATTGAGATTTTACAATTCATTATAAAATAATAATAACAGTATGTTGCCACAGATGGATAGTCTGTTGCCATAAATTAACATTATGTTGCCACATATGTACCTACTATTACAACACATAAAATTTCTGTTGCCATATATGTTGCAACAGATGAATCATATGTTGACACAAATATACCTATTGTTGCCACAAATGAATTTTTGTTGCCACAAATGAATTCTAAGTTGCCACATATGAATCTTATATTGTCACAGATGACCATTTTGTTGGCCGAAAGTGAGATGTTACAAAATATGATGACTGTTGGAATATGCACCAACAAACGACTTTTCACTGAATGTTGACAATACATATACATTTCTTCAAAGTGAGGATTTTTTGAGTTGGTTGATTTTCTTTCAAAAATAATAAATAATAGACACCATTAAGTCGATTATTCAATTTTTACATCTATAAAACGTTTTATTGTTCATTAATCTAAGAAAAAACTTTAAAAATTGTAAAATATTTCAAAAAATAACTTACCCATTTTTTGTAGAACACAATTTCAGTTCAGAATGATAAGAGAGTAACGACTGGAGAGAAGGAGAAATATAATGAAGATAAAGATAATCAGTCGAAGAAAAAGATAATGGAGGAGAGAGACGGATTTTCGAATTTCTAAAGAAAAAGAAGAACTCCCTAAAAGAGAAGAGAGAGGAAGAAGAAAATGAAAAGATTTTGGATTGAATTATAAAAATATGCTTTTTTATATTTTATAAAAAATTAGAAAGTTTTAAAAATATTAATTTGATTCCATATTTACTTAATTTTGAAGAGATTTGAGCTGTTGGTACCACAAACAAAACAAGACTTAACACCTCTCCCTTAATTTTCTCGAGTTTGATAGAATTCAAGGATTGAATTGATAAAACAATTTTACATTTGGCGTAAATTGAATTGAAAAGCATAATTATCCGCCGGAAGGCGGTGGATCTGAAGGTGAGAAGTAAACGTGAAGAAGGAAGATGGAGAACGAGCATAGAGTGGAGAAGAACAATGGCAACGAGATAAAGAGTTTGCTAGCGTTGAAATCCATATTCTCTTTCAACGGAAAAAAGCGAAACGGTGACAGTGAAGGTGGCAATGATGCACCGGCTTACAACCCTTTACCTTTTCTATCTTCACTCGCTAATTCTGTTGTCTCTCGTTCTTGCAAGTAAATTTCTTTTCATTCCATCTTTAAATATTACTATTATTTTGGTGTCTTATTGTCACTGCACTTGTTGAATGACTGGAGATTAAGGAGAGGAAGTTGAGGAGGTTCATATCCATATAATGCTTGCTTGAATAGGAGTGCTTGGGTTTAGACAATACCATGGCTCTCAAGTACCCTTGAACACATCTATTCAATAGGTTGATTGGACACGGTTGAGACTTGAGTCACTGATTCCTCGAGTAAATGTTCGACTAGTGAACACCTTATCCTTGTCTGATACCAGAGTGTAGAAAATTCATGTAAGTTTTAATCTCCCCGAGCAATAACTCTGCTACTTGCACAGCTGTAAATGGAAAGGAAGTGCCTATACTTGTAAATTTATTAATAACCACTAATATGACATCTCCATCTTGTGACTTGGGTAAACCTTCTACGAGCTTGTGAATGAAGTTTTAGAGGTCTGCCACAATTTCTATTTGCTTCTTTTGTTCATCTTTTTTCATGGCTGGCTTATAAAATAGATGTGTAATCTCTTCAAAACTGTCCTCCAAGGGCGTATGTTTGCAGGGTCTATAATTTGTTACCTTCTGCTGGGGTTTTCCCTATGTATATCTTGCCCTTATATCTCAGCACTCCTTGTGACCAGATATACTGAGAATTGGCTCCTTAGTTGACTACAACTGCTGCTATAATACTTCCAACCTTATCATTCCCTTCATAAATCTTTTCCACCTCCTATACATGTAGGAGAACACCATAGATTGCATAAGTTTCTCCTTGGTCCTTGGGTGTCCTGAATAGTGCATCAGCCACCCTATTTTCAGAACCATTCCCATATTGGATTTCATAATTTTGACCAATTAATTTAGTTTGGTCTTTTTGCTGAATGACTGTAGTTACCTTCTGCTCAAGTATTTAAAACTGAAATGGTCACTCTTAATGATGAAATGTCTGCCTTGAATGTACTCAATGTAGTGCTTCCATCTGTCTATGGCTGCTATTATTTCCAGTTGTTCCTTCTCATACATTGGCTCCTATATGTCTTGGAGCTAGGGGCTTGCTGTAGTAAGCAGTAGTCTGTTTTCTTCAGTTAGTACTGTTCCAATTCTCTGGTGGCTAGCATTAGGTGAGCTAACAAAACCTGGCTTTTCCTCTGTATCTTTACCATTGGTTTAGCTGTGATCTGATTTAGCATTTCCATTCCTGTATCTCCATTATGCTCCACCAATTTCCCTAAATGTTTGACTATGATCTTATAGTTATCATAACTGCACAGTGTCTTCTGATCCCCTCCAAGAACCACGTGACAACCTTCATTTTCAGCAGTCTAAATTCTTCAAGGAACTCTATCCTTTTTGCATTCTACTATGACATTTGCACGACTTTGATGACCTAACATTTGATTTCCATCGGCTACTGTTACTCTCAAGGGAATCTTCTCTAATTATTCAGTCACAAGCTCCTTCACAGTTTGGTAGTATAGGGTGTTGTAATAGCTTCCTCAATCCACAAAACCTTGAGTGATAAGACTTAGGTTAGTTGAAAAAAAAAAGAAAAAAATAACGTGCATCCTTTTGTTCAGCCTCATAATCTTCATAACTACTTGGAGCACAATTAAAAATATGGTAATCTTCATATGTTCTTAAATTCTTAAATCCTTTACTAGTGTCCTTGACTGGAGTAATTATCCCCTTGTGCAACCACTTGTTTTTTCTCATCCACAACGATCATTACCTTCTCCTGTTCTTTGCCACTGCTTGTGATAAAATGAAGTTTCTATATCTGAGTTCTTCCTTGAGACGACCAGCAAAACATGTTAAAAGGAAATCTTCTGAAATGGTTGAGTTCCTCATAAGAAGTGATTTGGCATACATTGATATATAACTTTCACCTTCTCAGTCACATTCGAGGTTCGCTACCATCAAACATTGGAAACAGAAAATTAGGTGAATGCTACCTTTGAAACCCATCGTATTAACTCCTCCAGGATGTGAGATCCTAGGCCATAGAAGTTTGTCATCACCCCTGCTGGTTCACTCATTCTTTATGGATGCCTTCCCACCAGAGTGGCCAATCATCATACTTAGATGTTCAAACATTCGTATAGTTGAGTTTTGGAACTTCTCCATTTGTTTGGCTTTATTGGATAGCTTAGAGTTCAATATTCATTGTTCTTATCTGTCCCTTTGAATCTCGCTCGTGTATCACCCATGACTGCTTGCATCTTCCTATCTAGCTGCCGATAGTTCTCATCCGCCTGTTTGGTTCTCGTTGATTCTGCTCCAGTCATTTCCGCCACTAGTCAAGTTCAGGTTGGTCGCGCACATACTGAAAGTATTGGGCTTATCAAATTGAACTCCAGATGTTTTAGGTTCCTTTTAAATTTTGCTATAGGATTAAAGATCTTCCTGCGACTCTCAAAAATTGTAAGTAGGGACCTGTAATTTGTCATGGCAGGTTCTGGTTTTTGTTTTGGAATAGAATACAAGTTGTTACCTCCTCAAAAAAAAAATTGAGTTCTAAATTTATCAACTCGGCTGGATTTATCAATCAAATTGGAAATTACTGGAGAATTGAAATGCACCACAATATAGTCTCACAATTCACAGCTGAAACCAGTTCAAAACTTGCCGATGAAACTAGAAAGGGCCATAGTCTCTGAAATTGTGCCTATCCATGACCAGCATAGTTGTTGTTATCTGAAGAACATAATTTGGTAGGAAAGATAAAAAAACGATGAGAAAAAATGTAGAGGAAAAGAGAAGAACCAGATAGAGAGAAGTCCATTGGAAAGGAACGAAAGTAGCCAGATTTGACACACCACATACCTTTGCAGGAAAATCCTAGCCGTCCACTTCATTTATTTAACCAGTGTTTGGATTTTGTATTACTGTTAAAACTAAAACTGAATACCCTCTAAATGACATCACTTCATTATTTATGTCCCTCCTTTTCTCTTTTCTAAACCAGGTCATTACTGAGAGTGAGAGTGATGAAAACTTTTTGTCTCCTCCAGAATTCATAAGAAGTTCAGTTAGTCTTTTAGGTACTATCTTGTGCCTCAATCAAACCTATGAAGAATAAATTTTACATTTTGTTGATTGGAAGGAATCTTATATGCTGGAAATATTTTCTTGCATATTGTCCTCTGGTTACTTATAGAGACTCTTGCAATTTGAGGGAGGGATTTGACCCTAATTATTTGCACCTTATTCGATATGCCAAAGAAAATTTGGAATTGACGTACTTTGGATTCGACATGCAAACCCAAACAAATTTAATTTCAACCTTGTCTTGGGTTCATTTCAATGAAACTTGAAAACATGTCATTTGAATTTACTTGAGGATAGCTGGCACGGGATTAAAATGCCTATATGCAAGCATGTTAGATATCTAAGCTCAATGTTTTTAGAGAATGTATGATAGATGAAGATGTAACACAGAGAATTAAAATATGATGATTGAACTAGATGAGTGCTACGGGAATGTTGTATGATACAACGGTACATACCAAGTGAATGGAAAGAAAACACAATAATATTGTATGATACAACGGTACATACCAAGTGAATGCAAAGAATATACAATGGTTGCTAGGCTAACCATGTTATAAGAGAGTGATTATTGAGATTTTAAGGCCCAACATATCTACAAGGCGAGTTCCAACGGAAGAAAAATGCTACGATGGATGATAGATCTGTGGTTATACAAGGTTAATTAATATCAGAACAGATCACATCCAATAGAAGGCAAGTAGCACACGTAGAGGATGAAGTGATAGAAGACAATTGAGATAATTTCATCATGTCTTATGTTAATTGAAGATGTTGATAAAAGACAGGTATATCTAAATCATATGAAAGGAAGTTGTGTCAAAATAACCTAAAATCTCTCACAGTACATACAAACTTTTCTTTTTTGATGACAAGGAAAACCCGCATCCGTTACCCTCTGCGTGCGCACATGGTAAAACCCCCGCTCCTATGCAATAGCTCGCAAACCACAGAGGAGAGGTAAACTCGCACTAGGCAAGCCCGGTGCGACGAGCTCGACCCAGAAGGCAAACCCTTTGCTTTCGCTAGCAAGGGATTTCGAACTTGAGACCTCCAACATGGAAGTCCCAAACCCTAACCATTGGGCCACCCCGAAGGGTTCACAGTACATGCGAACTTAGAGAAAACTAAAACACAATGTATGTAAAGGATCTACACATGCAACCCCCACAAGATGGATTAAGTCTTAATGAGATGAGGTTCAATGTTTGTTAGGATTTTTCTTTAATATGTCTGGGGTGTCCATAGAAATTATGTAGAATTGCTAGTGTTAAAGAACCTCATGTAACTGATTATAGGTATGAAATAGATACAACAAGAAATGATCTAACCAATTCTCAAAATTAAAAATAGATACAACAAGAAATGGATTGAGAATTCATGTAGCAGTCACCAATCTCAAGTAGATTAAAATGAGGTGGTATTTTTTTCTCATTTCTAATATCTGAATGATGTATCAAAAATCTCTGGTTTTTGGTCAGCTAGCTGTGCTTTGTGGTTTAAATGATCAAACATACTATTATATAAGGACATTATTCATTAATGATGTTTGTCTGTAACGTGATCTCATTGTTATTGAAATTTAAGATCATCCTTAACATATAGGATGCTAGAGAACATCTGCCTCTTAATCTTCTTTCTTGATGATTGATTAGAGTTGGCGATTTTTCTTGGTTTCATGTTCTCTATGTCACTTTCTAGGGTCCTAATGTCTCTTGAATAGTGTCAACTGTACTGGATAGTGAGATAAATGTTTTGTATCCACATTTTATCTATTACTTCTATCTTGCAAATTTGTTTGGTAATATGCTGTCTTCTTTCAAAGGAAGTTCTTTTTAATAAATCTTAGAATTTAAATTAGTAATCTTCTAGACCTTAACCATTTTATCTTATCATAAATATACATATACCAATTTTATCTTCTTGTGAATATACAAATTTTTTTTGCTAAGAAGTTTGGTGCGTGTAGATCTTAGAGATCTACATTCAACTCTAAACTTGGATGTAATTTTGTATAGCAACCAAGCAGTGTGAGCGAGATACCAAACAGTATCTTACCTACAAGCAAAACGAGAAATCTGTCATTGTTCTTCCCTTGGAGCTTAGATATTAATGTAGAAAAATTGAGCACTCGAAGAATTGACAATTTAAGGTGTTGTAGTGCCTTCTTTTCTTAGTGCCTTCTTTTCTTAAAAGGTGTTGGCTAAAAGACATAAAATTCCTGTCTACTAACTTCAGCAGATTTGTTCAATTACTATGAAGGTATAGCTGGTCCTTCTAATATAAAAGTGTCCAGATCATCTTTGTTATCTACCTTCTGCTGGGAGAGAGCATGCTTGGTGCATGTTTTCTGCAGTACTCTTATATCTGTGGCTACCATTTACTATAAGTTTTAGTAAAGCCAGAGATGGATAGGAAATAACATTTTTTTTTCATCAGTTAGGACAATAACTTTTCCACTAAAGCATTTGTTTCGCAAGGTTAGTATCTACTAACCTTTCGATTCAAGGCCACAACATAATTCGATCAATCTCTGTCTGTACTCTTCTGGATTGTGTGTTGATAATTATTATATTGGTATATAATTTTATTACTATACCAGTATACCAACACTAAGGTAGTGCTTTCAGAATTACATTAAGGGTCTGTTTGGAAAGCCACCAGGTGATTGAAATTGGTGGTAATAATTACCAGCCTAGTAATTACACAACTCCATAATTACTTTGACCTATTAGTTTGGCAGATGGTAATGGTAATTACAAGTGTCCTATTTGGTCGCACAGGTGTAATCATAAGGTTATATTGAATCTTAAAAATAAAAATTAATTATCTAAAATAAAATATTTTTTTTTGACAAATACGAGACCTTATAAATGATATTGAATTAATGATTTAAGATATCTATATTATCTTTTAAGAATATATTAATCAACAACATATGTTCGTATAACTAATATTATAAAAAAATAATTGATTTATTTTTCAAATAGTATATATTATAATAAAAATACAAGGTTTATAATGAACATGATAAATACATGTTTACAAAGAGAAAACACATAAAATCTCCCCGAACTTGGCAGGTCAACTTACTTTAGCACTTTAAATTTACATATAATTATTTACCCCCGTAATCTTATTTGAAATGATTTTAATATCACCTTATGATTATAACACCAGTCTCACAGTGGCAAGTGCATCTCACACGCGCCATGTCATAGACAAATCAGCGCCACGTCAATGCTACATTGATGCCACCTTGAAAATTATTTAAATTTATTTTTTTTAGTTCTTCCTTTGTTTCTTTTTATTTATCAATAATTCTAAAAAGGAAAAAAATTAGGAAAAATGAGGACTAATCTAACATTAAAAATTAATTCAAGTTTATCACCATTAATATAAACACTGCCATAAATAGTGATGTTAAAGCAACAATTTTCAACACTAACAATCTTCTATTTTCAATTCTAAAAATTAGTGATCAATTTTGATTCAGATCTTGAAAAAAAGAAGACCCTCTTCTTGAAATTGAAATTGATATGAGTGAAAGATTAGAAGTAAATAAAAAGATGGTGTGT
>NC_028638.1:25039198-25042487 GCF_001406875.1 Solanum pennellii
GGGGGGGGGGGGGGGTTCGACGACAAAGGAGAAAGAGGGTGGGGTGGGGAGTTTGAAGAACAAGAAATGGGGTGGGAAGTTTCGAAGAAGAACAAAGTGTGTGTGTGTGTGTGTTTCGAATAAGAAGAATGAGGTGGTGCAATGGTGGCTGAAGGCGGCTGGGGGTGGTGGGGTGTGGGGAAAAAGAAAGGGTAGGATTGCTAGTAGCTAAGGGTTGGGTGGTGAGGTGTGAGGAAGATGAATAATGTAAAATAATTGGCTGAAAAGAAAAAAAGGGGACTCACTTATATTTTTTCTCTTCAATTTTTTGCCAATACGTGCTTATATTTTTTTAATTTGCCTCGTCAGCGATTTGGGTGCATTTAAGTTCACTTGATATGAGATTAGAGGGGTAAAGAAATATTCGTGAAGGTACAGTGCTAAAGTAAGTTGTCTTTCCAAGTTTAGGGTTTTTTTATGTGCTTTCTCGTTTACAAAAAGATTAATACTATAAATATAACGTTATAAATTATGAAAATATTTGACAAGAAGATCAAGTCTAACTGAAAGTTAATGACCTGCAGTATGACATATCAAGTTAATACCACTAAAACAAAAATGGAATTGAAAATATAACCTAATATCTAAATCTGAAAAGAAACTTAATGTACTACTCTTATGTCAAATTTCAACATGATATACATAAATGTGATTTAAAAGAAAATAAAAACGTAAATCTATAACCTTATTTAACAATTCGTTTTCCTTCAATTTAAAAATTAGAATATTAACAAAATCCTGCTAATGAAAATAATTAAATATAGAATAAATAAATAAAGTAGATAATACGAAAAATCTCATGGAATCACAGGTCGTAAAGGTTGAGAATGAAACTGAGAAGGAAATGAAATATAAATAATAATAATAATAAAAAATATATTTTTAGAATGATAAAAATAAAAAAGAATTTAAAATAATAGAACTAAAAATATTTTTTTTTAAAATCAGCTTGTAATTACACCATGTAATTACTAGCAATTCAGAGCCCTTCATTGGGAATTGGAGAGTGTAATACCCACTGTCAATTACACTCGATATCCTGCCGATCAAGTAATTACATGGCCAACCACACAGGACAGGGTAATTACACCCAATTATACCAAATCTAATTACGAGGGTAGGTTCCCAAACAGACCGTAAGAGCCTAGACGAAGTCCTTTCATCACTGCAAGGAGTGTATCATATTCAAAATATGATCTAACATGTTAACAGGAATCAAGCAACAACTGAAGAGATTTTGAAAACATCTCTATACAAAATATATGATAAGTCTATTCCATCAAAAATCAACTGTTGCTATCTATCAACACTGTCCATTTAATGCAAAGAATAACTTCATAAAAGTTAAAATCAACATGAAGGGGAATTTTTCTCCGATCTGGACTCTGCATCTTCTTTATTCCCTGACCCACCGGCTGCATAATGCTTATTTTAATATTCCTGCCTATATTACTGCACCCCCAAACAAGTTCTGAGACATACACCAAAGAGGCCAGGGTTAGAAGATGGTTCACAGATTCTATTGGAGATTTACGTATAGCGCCTATGCATAAACTGAATGCTCATTCTTTTTAGATTATCTTATGTAGGCACACAAGATTTGATCCTGTCTTCAGATTTGTCAGCAACTTTGTGACAAGATTTTACAGGAAACCTGCTTTAATTGGAAAAGAATCTGCCCAATCAGCTTGGCTACTACAATCTCCAACTTCTTCAAGAATAAATTAACTCTATCAATTTCTAATATAAAGTATTCCTTATGATTTTCAAAAGATTATAGATTTCTGCTTACTATTCTGTCCATGATTGTAAAGATATGACACTTGAGCCTACCTGAACCCCAAAAGCTAGCTTACAAGGCTAAGATTCCACAGGTCCTTCTTAGCAGACCAGCAATCCCAAAAGCTTGTTTAGAAGCGGAGGATTACCTAGGTACATCTAAGCAGACCACCAGTCCATTTCCCAACCAATGCGGGACTCTCAATAATCCATAGACAAACTAAACAACATTCTAATTGCATCCTAAGCCTTTTCTGAGAAGACTTCGATGATATATTTTTTCTTCTGTACCTTTTTTCAATAGAAATCAAACAAGAGGTGACCTGATGAAAATCTTGTCGTGATGCCATTAGAGTTCTTATATTTCCTGTAAGCTAGGATATTGGTTTATGAAATATCTTATTACTTATTGTCTATCGTGCCTCAACTGCAGGATTTTGCAGGTAGAGATTGAAGAGTTGCAACATCAATTTGATTCAGATCTTGTTGATGATGTTAAACAACCCTTAGTGTATGCAAGGAACTTTCTGGAATTTTGCTCCTTCCAAGCTCTTCAAGTTGTAACCATCCGTCCTGATTATCTGAGCGATAAGGAATTCCGTCGGTTGATGTTCGACATGATGCTAGCATGGGAGGTCCCTGGTGTTGGAAATCAAGTACTCTAAACTACATGAGATATACTCTATTTCAAGATTGCTTTCTTTTCTAAATTACTCTTGCTATGCCATAGATTTGGCTGTCCATTTGAAAGTCTTAACTGTCTAACAATACCGTAATGGAGATGTCTTCACAGGAAACTACAGCCTCCGATAAGAGGGAAGTGGAGGATGAAGATAGCTGGTCATTGTTTTATTCGGATTCCACAGACATGGCTGTTCAGGTGGTAATTGATTTAACATTTTCCTTTATTTAGTACTCCCTATGTCTTAATAAATGTGATGCATTTTCCTTCTCAGTCTACCCCAAAGAGGATGATACTTTTCTATATTCATAAACAATTTTTACCTTTAACTTCCCATTTACCTTAATGAGATAGATTTTCAGCCAGACAAATATCTATGACTTGTTTTAGATTTTCAGCCAGACAAATATCTATGACTTGTTTTAGTCCACTAAGTCTTAAAAATCTTTCCATGTTTCTAAACTCCACATAGTGAAAGTGCATCACATATAATGGAAAAAAGGGAGTAGGGATGACAATTTCAACCCATATAAGTGAAATGAAACCATTTTGCCCATATTAAATTAAATGGATCACTCATATTTTCTTTTATTTTCTTAAATGGTTAATATGATCTTCAACCTATCTAAGCTTATACAAATATGGACAAAATGGGTTAACATGAGAATCTCTATTCAGCCCATATTTAGCCCATATAAGTGAAAAATGAAACAAATTTTGTTTTTGTTTTTGGAAAACAAAAAAGTTTAGGAGTCGGTGGTGGAAGGGGTGTGTGTGTGTGTGGGGGGG